>NC_138381.1:28953566-29021956 GCF_054177405.1 Leptonychotes weddellii | reverse complement strand
AGTTCTCTGATTCACTCAGCTGGATGGATGACGGGTGCCATTTGCACAGGCAGGACTTTCCGGGAATTCCAGGTGCTTGTGGTTCCAGATGGCTCTGTGAGTTTGTACTCTGATCATCCCCTCTGCTTTGCCACATAGTAATTATAGACAAAACACATAATGAGAAAACCAAAAAACATATAACTTAGGAAAAAATAAAATAAATATTTTCATGGACCAAAAATGGAATAGAAACACCAAATGAAGAGAGAGGTTAAAACTATAGGTCTTCTCACCCCAAATGTACAGATAGTGGTGACCAGAAATTCTGTTCTTCTGGGGCAAAGAAGACTAAGTGCCTTGCGTTTTAGAAAGGTGACTGATCCAGACTCTTTCTCTGAAAGCACAGGAGGGAACCTACTATCAGTATAGATAAACTATGAGAAACAACAACAACGAACAACCCAAATAAACAAACAAAAAAACTACTATTAATACCTGGTTTCTGTCAAGTGAAATGAAAACCTACATATCCATTTATAGCAAATGTTTATAGAAGCTTTATAGGTAATTGCCCAAAGTGGAAACAATCCAAATGGCCCTCGACTAAGAAATGAATAAACAAACTGGTCCATTCATACAACGGAATACTATTTAGCAATTAAAAAAAATATGGATACGTGCTACTACACCTACAAAACTAAAATGCATGAGGCTAAGTGAAGAATTCAGATTCAAAAGACTACATACTTTATGATATCGTTTATATGGCATTCTGTAAAAAGCAAAACTAGAGGGATGGAGAACAGATCAGTGGTCCCAAAGTTGAGTGGGTGGAGGCTTTGACTGTAAAATGACAGCAAGCATTGGTAAATAAGAGACAAATAGATTAATAGTACAGAATAGAGTCCAGAAGCATGCACACACAAATATAATCAACTGATCTTTCACAAAGGAGCAAAAACAATACAATGGAGAAAAAACAGTGTTTTCAACAAATGGCACTGGAGAAATTGGGCATCCATAGGTCAAAAAATTAAATCAAAATACAGTCCTTAGACTCTTTACAAAAATTAACTCAAAATGGACTACAGATCTAAATATTAAAGTCAAAACTAGAAAACTCCAGAAGATGACAAAGACACCTAGATGACCTTGGGTATGATGATAACTTATTAGATACAACACCAAGGGCACAATCTATGGCAGAAAGAATTAATAAGCTACACTTCATTAAAATAAAAATTTCTGCTCTGCAAATGAAACTGTCAAGAGAATGAAAAGATAAGCCACAGACTGGGAGAAAATATTTGCAAAAGACATATCCGAGAAAGGACTAATATCCCAAATATACAAAAAACTCTTAAAATTCAACAATAAGAAAACAAACAACTCAATTAGAAAACGGGCCAAAGACCCTAACAGACACTTTACCAAAGAACATATATAAATGGCAAATAAGCATATGAAAAGATGCTCCATATCATATGTCATCAGGGAAATGCAAATTAATACAAGATACCACTACACTCTTATTAGAATGAACAAAATCTGAAACACTGATAGCGCCAAATGTTGACAAGGATGTAAGGCAACAGGTACATTGCTAGTGGGAATGCAAAGTGTTACAGCCACCATTGAAGACAGTTTGGCCATTTCTTACAAAACTAAACATATTCTTACCATATGATCCAGCGATTGTACACCTGGTATTTACCCAAAGAGGCAGAAAACTTATGTCCACACAAAAACTTGCACACACGTTTATAGCAGCTTTATTCATAATTGTCAAAACTTGGAAGCCACTAAAATGTCATCTAGTAGATAAATGAATAAACAAATTGTGGTACATTTAGACAGTGGAATATTATTCGTGCTAAAAGAAAATGAGTTATCAAGCCATAAAAAGGCATGGAAAACTGAAATGCATATTATGAAGTGAAAGAAGCTAATCTGAAAGGCTACATACTGTGATTCTAACTATTTGACATTCTGGAAAATGCAAAATGAAAGAGACGGAAAAAGATCAGTGGTTTCAGGGTTGGGGGAGGGACAAATGAATAGATTGAGGCCAGAGGATTTCTAGAGTAGTAAAATTACTCTGAAACTATAATGCTGGATACATGTCATTATAAATTTGTCCAAAACCTACAGAATGTACAACACTAAAAGTGGACCCTAATGTAGACAATGGACTCTGGGTGATGTGTCAGTGTAGGTTCATCAACTGTAACAGATATCACTCTGGTGGGGGATGCTGATAATGGGGGAGACTACACATGTCTGGAGGCAGAGGGTATTTGGGAAATTTCTGTCCCTTCTACTCAATTTTTCTGTGAATATAAGACTGCTCTAAAATAAACTCTATTTTTTTTTTAAAAAGCCAGCAGGAAGATTCCATGCATTTGTCAAAACCATGAACCATACACCAAAACCAGTGTATTTTGCTATATATTAAGTTAAAAATAAACAAAAAATATACTTGAATTATAGCTCTCAAACAATGTGCAGAAAGGCACAGACATAGGCTCTACACCAGGAACCGAGTCAAGATACCCCTGGCTCTGTGGCTGGATCTGCAAGGCCTTTAATACCACCATCAGACAGGAAACCATACCTGCACTTAGGATGGGACCTGGTCTGCAAGGCTAGTTGGGGTTGCAGCAAAACCACCAGATGAAAAGAGGGGCAGAAAGAAGAGTAGAAGAAAAAAAAAGTCTTCACAAAAAATATGCCTATAACTCAAAACGTAAAGCACATAAAAAAAAAAAAATCTAATTCCAGTAAACAAATAAACAAATGAATCTACCAAAAGGGTTATTTTTCCATATGAAATTAAATTTCCAGGAAAATCAATTAAAGAATTTAAGATGATTATGTTTCAGATGTTTAAGGATATAACTGATGACACACCTTTCATTATTTAAAAAAAAACGAAAAAAATTTTAAGTCATGAATCCAGATGCAAAAATCGTAAAAAAACCTAACCAACTGAATCCACTATCACATTAAAAAAAATAATAATATATTATGACCGACTTGGGTTTATTCTAGAAATGCACATTTATATATAGGTTAAAAGATAACATCCATATAATTGTTTCAACAGATTCCATAAGACATTAAATAAAGTTAAAGATAAATTCACATTAAAAGTTTTCAGAGAACTAGGAGGAGAAGGAAATTCCCTAATATGAAAAACTATGTGTGTGTGCATGTGTGTGTATACACATATGTATATAGCAGCATCATTATAAGCAGGAGATGTCAGAATGAGGAATGAGATGATACACCCACTTTCATCAATTCAACTCCTTGACCTTGTATTAGAGATCCTAGATTGTGCATTGAAAGAAAAAACACTTAAAGTTTGGGAAGGAATAATAAAAATCTTATTACTATAAACGATATGAGACTTAATATAAAAGAATTTAAAGAAACTATGAATAAATTTCAGAATCATGGCAGAGTTGAACAAGATGGCTGGATAATAAGAAAACCAAACAAGAGTCAGCTGCATCTCCAAACACCAGAAAATACAACTAAAAAGAAGACAATATCATAAAATAATATCAAGTAACTAGGAATAAATCTAACAAAATATAAACAAAACCTGTACCAAGAAAACTATATTTTATCTGATTAGAGTTACCTAAAAAGTGGAAAGATACTGTGTTCAAAGAAGAAAATATTAGTTAATTTACAGTTAATATTGTCAAGTGAATTACTTCTTTGAATGTTTGATAAACTGAAGTTTTAAAAATATATATGGAAAAAAAAAGGAGGCAAGAATAGTCAAGACTCGGGGCGCCTGGGTGGCTCAGTCGTTAAGCGTCTGCCTTCGGCTCAGGTCATGATCCCGGAGTCCCGGGATCGAGCCCCGCATCGGGCTCCCTGCTCGGCGGGAAGCCTGCTTCTCCCTCTCCCGCTCCCCCTGCTTGTGTTCCCTCTCTCGCTGTATCTCTCACTGTCAAATAAATAAAATCTTTAAAAAAAAAAAAAAAAAAAAAAAAAAAAAGAATAGTCAAGACTCTTAAGAAGAGGAGTGAGGATAGGGGACTGATCCTATCCAACATCAAGTCTTGTTACAAACCAAAGGAATTAAATCCATAAGCTGCTGGCATAAGGAGTAAAATAAAACCGGCAAAAGGAATAAAATAGCCTCCAAATAAACTCATTTTATATATGACAAAGGTGGCCTGGCATACCAGTGGACATTCCTGGCATTATTTATTAAATGGAGTTTTAAAAAATTGACTATACCTGTGGGAGAAAATGCTTTTGGATGTCCCACCTTACACCATATACAATAAATCAACTCCAAATGCATCTGCGTGTCTGTGGCTGTGTATATATTTAAAAATGCATTTCAAAATAACTTACGTGTGAAAGAGAAAATTGCTGCAATGGAAATTATAAAAAACTTAGAAATGAATGATAATTAAAGTATGTTGCAACCAAAATTGGGAGTTACAACTAACACAGGACTAATGGTATGTTTAGCATTAGAAGTGATAATTTAGGGAAAAAAAAAGAATAGGAAGAAAATAATAGAGATAAGAGGAGCAAATTAAAGAAAATAAGAGAAAAAAATAATGAAATTAAAAAGCAATTTGTAGCCAAATATCCAGGAAGACATAAAAAAAAAAAAAAAAAGGGAGGGTGCCTGGGTGGCTCAGTTGGTTAAGCGACTGCCTTCGGCTCAGGTCATGATCCCGGAGTCCCGGAATCGAGTCCCGCATCGGGCTCCCTGCTCAGCAGGGAGTCTGCTTCTCCCTCTGCCCCTCCCCCCTCTCATGTGCTCTCTCTCATTCTCTCTCTCTGAAATAAATAAATAAAATCTTTAAAAAAAAAAAAGGGGAGAGAAGAACAAAAAAGAGAGAAGAGAGAAGTCATATATTGATAACATTAGGATTAAAAATGGGAATAAAATATAGACATAAAGATTTTAAAAATCAACAGAGTAATAGGAAAATTTGTTAATTCATAATTAAGATAAAATAATTTTCTAAAATAATATCTAAAAAACTCATAACTATTTAAAAATGTAAATCCACAATTAATGCAATCCCTGTCAAAACACCAACAGCATTTTTCACAGAACTAGAACAAACACAAACCTAAAATTTGTACAGAATCACAAAAGATCTCAAATAGCCAAAGTAATGTTGAAAAAAATTTCCGGATTTCAGGCTGTATTACAAAGCTGTGATCATCAAGACAGTATAGTACTGGCATAAAAATAGACACATAAAACAATGGAACAGAATAGAAAATCCAGAAATAACCCCACAATGATATAGTCAATTAATGTTCGACAAAGGAAGAATGAGTATACAATGGGAAAAAGTCTTTTCAACAAATGGTGCTGGGAAAACTGGAAAGCAACATGCAAAAGAATGAAACTGGACCACTTTCTTATACCATACACAAAAGTAAATTCAAATTGGACTGAAGATCTAAATGTCAGATCTGAAACTATAAAAATCCTAGAAGAAAACACAAGCAGTAACTTCTTTGACATTGGACATAGCAACTTCTTTCTAGATATGTCTCCTGAGGCAAGGGAAACAATAGCAAAAATAAACTATTGCGACTACATCAAAATAAAAAGCTTGGCACAGTGAAGGAAATAATCAACACAATTAAAAGGCAACCTACATAATGGGAAAAGATATTTGCAAATGACACATCCAATAAAGCGTTATTATCCAAAATATATCAAGAACTTATAAAACTCAACACCCCAAAAATAAATAATCCAATTTAAAAAATGGGCAGAAGACATGAACAGACATTTCTTCAAAGACAGAGAGATGGCCAACAGACATGAAAAGAGACTCATCATCCCTTATCAATCAGGAAAATGCAAATCAAAACCAAAATGGGATATCATCTACACCTGTCAGAATGGCTAAAATCAAAAACACAAGAAACAACAAATGTTGGCAAGGATGTGGAGAAAAAGGATGACTGGTGTACTGTTGGTGGGAATGCAAACTGGTGCACTCACTGTAGAAAACAGTATGGAGGATCCTCAAAAAGTTAAAAATAGAAGTATCTTATGATCCAGCAATCACACTACCAGGTATTTACCCAAAGAATGGAAAAATAATAATTCAAAAGGATACATGCACCCTTATGTTTATAGCTGCATTATTTAAAACAGCCAAGATATGGAAACAGCCCAAGTGTCCATCTACTGAAGAATGGATAAAGATACAGTGTATATACACACAATGGAATATTATTCAGCCATAAAAAAAGAATGAAATCTTGCCATTTGCAATGACATGGATGGAGCTAGAGAGTATTACGCTACGTGAAATAAGTCAGTCAGAGAAAGAGAAATACCATTTGATTTCACTCATATGTGGAATTTAAGAAACAAAGCAAACAAGCAAAGGGAATAAAATAAAAGGAGAGAGATTGAGAGAGAGAGAGAGAGACAAACCAAGAAACAGACTATTCTAGAGAAAAAACTGATAGTTACCAGAGGGAAGAGGGGTGAGGCGATGGGTTAAATAGATGACGTGGATAAAAAAAGAAAACAAAGAGAGAGAAAAAAATTAAAATGTAAATTATAATAAAACTCTTTCTTTTTTTTTTAAGATTTTATTTATTTATTTGACAGAGAGAGAGACAGTGAGAGAGGGAACACAAGCAGGAGGACTGGGAGGGAGAAGCAGGCTTCCCGCTGAACAGGAGCCTGATGCGGGGCTCGATCCCAGGACCCTGGGATCATGACCTGAGCCGAAGGCAGACGCTTAACGACTGAGCCACCCAGGCGCCCCAATAAAACTCCTTCAAAAAGAAATCAGTTCCAAATAAATGTACAGCCAAATTTTACCAAACTAAAAAATCTGATCTTCAGAATTTCTCAAAGACTAGGATATGTGACTAAGTTTAAGTGTGACTAAGTCATTGTCAAGGCTCATTTAATCTTAATACTAAAACTAGACAGGGTAAATATAAGAAAAGATAAGTATAGACCAATTGTATTGATGAATATATTGACAAATTCCTAAAAAAAAGTGTTAAGCAAACCAATTTCAGTAACATGTTCATGTATTATTTTTTTAATGGATTATAGGGCAAGGATATATTAATGACATGACAAAAGTATAGCAGATGCAGGCCATATTTCTATTATTTTGAAATAATTACAAAATACATATTTTTTGTTTATTTAGAACAAAAAATCCAAAAAAATAAATTGTCAGCTTTGGCACCAAAGTAATTCTCCCCTAAATGCAACATCATGTCCAACAAATTACTATTCCTGAAGATTGCATCCAGGGTGAACATTATGATACTGCAGTTAATACAGCTCACTGAAAAATTTTTTTTAAAACTCAATTAATGAGTTTAATTAATTAATTAATTTAATTAATTATTAATTTAATAATAATTAAGCCACACAGATTTTTCCACCAGGTACAGGGGTTGTTGTTACAGGATGGGGAACACTTGCGTATAATGTTAAGTCCAGTGAAAACTTGGCATAGTGCGTAAGGTACAAAAGCAACAACAACAAAAAAATGGTGATCTAGTTAGTTTCAGAATCAAAGGCATCATTTACCTCTGGATGTCCAGTACTTCCAGGTGATATCTCAGGAAATGGTGCATGGGGAGTTACCACTTTGCAAATTGCCTTGGTTTGAAACATTCGAAGGAGACCAATTGATTATAGAAGCTCCCTAACTTGGAAAACCTAATTGAGAAAGTTCTGTCGCAAAGGCATAAGAGATAAGGACATAGAAAGGCAGCAAGCATTTAAAAGATATTCAAATTATTCTTTGAAGATTTCTTTTTTTTTAATTGAAGTATAATTAACATACAGTGAGATATGAGTTTCAGGTGTACAATATAATGATTCAACAATTCTATACATTACTCAGTGTTCATCAAGGTAAGTGTACTTTTGATCCCGTTTATCTATTTCACTCATCCTCCCACCCACCTCCCCTGTGGCAACCACCAGTTTGTTTGTTTATATATTTATGCCTGTATTGTTTATCTTAGGAATGCAGTAATCATTTAAATCAGAACATTTATTCTCATAATCCCAAAGTAATCCAGCATATTAACAGTTAAAAGAAGAAATGAAAAATAGGATCTTTTCATCATACTTATTTCTCAGGAGAGCCAGAAGAACAGTTGGTTAAATTTTAGATTTGTTTGTGATAAGAGTTTTAGCCAACAAAAATAGCAGGAACCTTCCTCAAAGTCACGGAGCCCTGTATTAGTTTTCTAGTGCTGCTGCAACAAATTTTGACAAATTTAATGGCTTAAAATCATACATCTTTATTATCTTACAGTTTAGTAGTTAGAAACTTGACACAGGTTTAACTGGGCTAAAATCAAGATGTCAGTGGGGCTGCATTCCTTCTGGAGACTCGAGGGGAGAAGGTACTTTCCTGCCCTTTCAAAGTTCTAGAAGCTGCCCACATTCCTTGGTTTATGGCCAATTAAAGGCTTTAAAGCTAGTAATGGCTAGCTCAGTCTTCTCACACCTTTACATTCCATCACTCAGACCCTCTCTCTTCTACCTTCCTCTTCAACTTTTATGGACCCTCATAGTTATGTTGTAGGATTTCTTTTCCTTCAGTGCCCACGGTTCCTGGTCACTCCACTTTGAAGAATGAAGAGGTAGACCATATGAAGAGTGGTGGGCAGCAAAGTAGTTTATTGAGCGATAGTACAAGGCTCCCAAAGAGGAGGGAGGGGACCCAAGAGGGTTGCTGCTAGAGTTTCTAAGTCTAGGTATTTTTATGAGAATGTTGGTAGGCTGTTTTAATCTAATTAAGCCTCCACGCACCTGTCACCCAATGAGATTTTTGTCCATGTGCATATCTACCTATCAGGTTGTTGTTCACATGGAAAAGGGCCTATCCTTTTAAAGGTAGTTTCATCTTGGAGGGGAGGGGGATTGTCCCCGCCTGCCTGCCCTTCTTCCAACTATCCTTCATTATTTACATTGGGCCCATGTGATTAATCTAGGATAATCTCTCTATTTTAAGATCAGTTTAAAGTTAGTAATCTTAATGCCATTTACAATTTAATTTTCCTTTGCCATGTGTTATAACATATTCACAGACTATGAGGATTAGTATATGGATATCTTTGGGATGCCATTATTCTGTCTACCACAAGTACATATAAATTAGGTTTGTTTTTAGCTGAGATTAACCAAAATTCTATCAGAAAGGGTTTAAATAAAGTTTTCATTTGTTTCATGTTATAAGAAGACTAAGAAGTAGCAGTCCAGGACAGTATGGTAATAGAAGAATGACATCAGGGTCTCCAGATTTTTCTACATTTCTTCCATGTAAACTTTGATGGCAAAAAAGGCTATAAATCTTATGGTCATCAGATCTGCATTCTAGGCAGGAAGAAGGAAGTAGAAGGGGGAAGGGGCAGTGCCTATGTCAAGACCGCTAAAAGCTTTCCTGGAAACCCTCAGTTTACATGTCATTATCTAGAACTATGTTTTTAACTGCAATAAAGTTTAAAAAAAACAAAACAAAACATTGTTTTGTTCTGGACATACTGTTGCCCTTTTAAAAAGGGATTACCTATTTGTAAGATGGAAGAGGGTAATGAATATTGCATAAGTAACTAGCAGTGTCAGCTACTGGATTACTATCATATTTAACGGTGATAGTTTAGAAGAAGCATTCTAATTAAAGTCAGGGATAGGTTAGAAATGTCCACTATCACTGCTTCTACTCATTCTATTGGGGTTTCCAGTCAATGTAATAACAAGAAAAATAGTCTGTATAGGAAAATAAAGAGAAAATCATAGAAAATGAGCATATTGGCAATAGGACATCACAGATCCAGTTTTACACAAGATTTTGAGGCATCTATACAATTGGAAATGTCACTTAGACAGTTGAACATATGGGTAAAGTTCAGAGAAAAACCTAAGGTAGGGATTCAAATTTGAGTCATGAATGAACAATATGAGAAGGCTCTATGATTAAATCTAATTGCCTGGGGAAAGAGTAGAGAATAAAGTTAATAAAAGGGAGAGTATTTAAAAATTATGATATTCAAAGGCAAAACTCAGAAGGAACTTCCAGAGAAGTAGTAGTACACACAAAAAAGTATGGTGTTGATGTCAATAACAGAAAGAGAATTTCCAGGGGAGGACATAAGAAAAGTTTGATTTTACCGAGGAGTCAAGGAAAAATAAAAAAGGAAACAAAAAATGTTAAATTGATTTTAGGACATGATGGATGTTGGTGACCAGGGGGTTTGGTGGAGTAGTAGGGATTTTGATGCAAGCCTGATCAAAATGTGCTCAGGAGTCCATGGGAAGGGGCGCCTGGGTGGCTCAGTTGGTTAAGCGACTGCCTTCTGCTCAGGTCATGATCCTGGAGTCCCAGGATCGAGTCCTGCATCAGGCTCCCTGCTTAGCAGGGAGCCTGCTTCTCCCTCTGACCCTCCCCCTCTCATGCTCTCTATCTCAGTCTCTCTCTCAAATAAATAAAATCTAAAAAAAAAGGAGTCCATGGGAAATACAGAAATTGAAACATTAAAATCTCTTGAACATTTCAGTTTTAAGGTAAGGAAAGAAATAGTTTTAAGGTAAGGTATAGGGTAGTAGTGGAGGCTGAGAGTAGAGCTGAAAGTATGATTTTATTTATGACAGACCAAAGCTTAACAGCTAGTTGAGATAATCCTATAAAAGGAACTGGTAGAAGTTTCAACAGAGGGAATGTATGGCCAAGAATATACTATTCCTAAATATACATGAAAGAATTGACGTAAGGAAGATGGATACCTCCTTTTTTTAAAAAACAAGTTATAGAGAGAAAAGAATGAGTACAGATAGACCTGGAGATGAAAAGGCAAAGGAGCTCCCATCTTATGGTTTCATTTTCCCCTGTTACGTGAGAAATAAGATCATCTGCTGAGAATGGGCAGGGGCAGATGGGGAGAGCCAGAAGATTAATGAAAATGAAATAGATTTGAAATAGCCATTGTAAAAGTTGGAGAGAAAATTGACCAGATAAACATAACAGAATTATTGGATAGTAATACTATTGAGACTCAGTTGAGATTGACAATCATGAATTCACAGTGGAATTACATTATTCTGTTATGTGATTTTTTTCCCAACAAAACATGATATTTCCTAGCAATAGTTTTATCCAAGAATTGACTTTGTCCCAGATGAGAGCAATAAAGGACAGAGGGGAAACATAATTTACCGTTTGTATGAGGTTTAATTTTAATGGCAAGTCAAACAATCAAATCTGGATAAAAGAAGAGTGAAAGCAGGTTAAAAGCTTATGGGTAATAAAATAAATTAAACAGGGGTCAAATAAACAGAAGTCTGAACCTTTATGGTAGGGCTATTTGAATGAGTAAGATGGAAAGATGGGAAATTGAGGCTAAAGAGCAGTAATTTTGAACTAGTGATTTCAGAAGTGAAAATGTTTCATGATTAACGTAAGGAGCCGAAAGAATCTGAAACATGCCGATCATAAAAACAGACATTCAAAAGACAAAAAGAATCAGTTTGGGTTAGAGTGAAGGCAAGATGGTATAGTTTCCAGTGTGGGGCCACAGCAAGACGGCCTTATTCTTTATCCTACCAACGGCTGGATTGAGCACTGAGGGATGCCATGACATGAGGGCCCCTGCTGGCTACACTTGTGAACTGCAGCATTATATGGGGTGCTTTTCTGCATTCACAGAGTATTTCACAAATCACCAGATAATGTTCCCTCTGGAATGAATCAGTTCATCTGAATGAAAAGTGGTATCTACTATTCCTCAGTTTCCTGAGGAGTGTATACACAGAAAACCGAGGAGCACAAATGATGCTAAGTGATAGCATGATGTGTGATTTCTAAATCTGGCTCTGAGACAGCCTTTGAGACCCCAGGGGTTTGGGTGCCTGTTGAATTCTCGATGACCACCCAATATACATACACACATTTGGCTTGGCTATCCTGGCTCTAGGCTTTTCAGACCTCCCTGTTGCCTGCCAGAGGCCTGAAACACACTCCAGTGCTTTGGGATGTACCCTCTCTTGTGTTTAACCACAGCAAATGGTGATAGCCTGTTTGGATTCACATTCTCTTTAGTACCTGTTGGTGACTAATAGACTAATTGGTCAAAACAATTTATGCAGAGGCACAAATGGCCGAAGGTAGCACGGGGCGTTGTAATGTCCTTGCAACCAATTCTTAACTCAGGTTATCAGAGCTTTACTCTAAAAGAATGATTAATGGTGTAAGTTTCAAGCACTTTGTGAGAGACAGTTGGAGAGTCTTTTACATGAAGGGAAGGTTTTTAAATTTCCCGAATTCATTCTTTTGTTTATGCAGAACCTGAGAGATTGTTGTATCTCAGACATTACTCAAGGTTCTGGACATAGAACCATCATGCCTCAAACAATGTATAGTCTGGAAAGAAGCCAGCCGTGTAAACAAAAAATTTAGGGTAACAGATGCTACAATAGAAATCTATAAGTACACAAAAGAGACATAAAGGTGAAAGTGGCTAATCCTCATTCTCTGATTTCCTCTAAGAACTTGCTCCATTAATGATCCATTCTCTCTTGTTTCCTTTATGTTTCTTCTCTACTAGTCCTTTCTACTCATCCTATAACTCAAACATCTTTCACTGAAAAACAAAAGACAACACCACCATATTGTTAACTCTGGATATTCTTCCATTTCTCTGTATCTCTCCTAGCTTTCTTATCCAAAATGTTCTTAACTTTAGTTGCATATTGAAGTCACCTGGGGAGCTTCAAAAAATACTGATGTCCGGTCCCAAAAATTCTGATTTTATTTATCTGGGAAGCAGGCATCAGATTTTTTAAAGTCTCCCCAGGTGTATTTTAAACACATGCAAGGGTAAGAGTCAATGTTCTAAAGGATGGTGAAGACTGAGCAATCTAACAGATGCACAGCTTAGTACATATGAAGCATTCAATAAATGACAACAATTACCGTCGCATTAATCAGTAAACACTAGTGTGCTTTCTGTGCATAGATGTCACAATCTAGTTAACAGTAAACGGGCAGACAGAGTTGCCTGACTGAGGTTGAAATGACTTATGTTTCAAATTTGTTTCATCTTCAAAGTGTTGACAGCTAAAAGGCAAGACACTTGGCACTCAGTTTCTCCATCTATAAAATGGGAAAATCACTTTGTCTGAAATCGCTGAGTTGGTGAAAGTATTAATTAGCTTGTCTGTGTAAAATGCTCTGTACAGGGGGGAAAAAAAACCGAAAAACATCTACAAGAACTAAGGATTATAGTCTCCCAGAAGCAACTATAATTTGTGGAGACATTTATAGCCCGTCTGGTCAGTGAAGCCTGCAGTTTGGAGCCTCACCCTTGTTTCTCAGCCTTACAGCACAGATTGTAGCTAAACTCATCAGCCTCCATTAAGTCCCTGGCAAAATGGCTCCAAACTAGTTGCTGTCGAAAATGTCCGTATGACCTTTGCTCTGTACGCTCTGGGGTGGATATTCAATCCTACATGCTCCTGAAATGCCAATGTTTACTGCTCCTCTTGGGAAAATGAGTGGTGAAAGTGGGGAAGAAGGGTAAATAGGAGTCCCCTCCCCTAAACATATTAATTGGGTGATGTTTCTTGACAACTAAACTGGACCTTTACCTATTTTCCTGGAGGAATTCCTAGTAGCTATTTCCATATCCCATTTCAGTAATATTTAATATCTCCTCACTTCCCATTGTGCTCAAAGGTCTTCATAAGGACAGTGAAATAAAAAGGATGGTTCCTGGCATCTGCACAGAGTGATGCAAGAGAAAATTACAAATGAAAAAATAGAGCAGGGGTCTGCTGCCTTTCTTTTGGCAAAAAACCTGCTATAGAAACTAATGTAGATGAGGGGGCATTGAGCCATATATAAGTGAGTAATTATCTACTGTTACAGGCCTTATTATCTCTCCAAATGTTTGCTAAAATTCTGTTGGGCAACCATCTGGACCCAGAGATTTACCCGTGGATAGAGAGTGGATTGTTGTTTTAACTTGAGATGGGAAAATTTCTTTCTCTAATTCTTTTCTGTCATCTTCTGTTAAATAATTTAACTGAATGTCTTTTAGATAGCTTCTGTGAGTCCTCGGAGTAAGTGGATTCTGTGTGATACAATCATATAAAATATTCTTTGAAAGTTTTTTTTTTTCCCCTCTTCCCCCACCAGAGGATCCAAGGACAGTTTGCCATCTGTTGTAAGAATTTCATTAATGCACCTATTTTCTCTTTCTTTTTGCAAGAGTGGTCAGTCCAAATAATTTGTAGCCCTCTCCTATTTCAGGCAGGATTCCTGTTTCAGGAGGCCCAGAAGCCTTACCCCATCATAGTTAAGTCCCTGCTCTCTCATTATGGCTTTCTCTCAGGTGGCTTTGTTAGCTCAGAACAACAAAGCCTGTGTCCCAAAGCCTGGCTGGGTATCAATAATTTAACAACATGTCATAGACAACAGTGAACCATGCTGCTAGGGTTGAAATATTCCTAGGGCTCACCATCTATTATGCTCTGCTTTCTCAGTGTGCTGTGAATGGAGTACAGGTGGGCCCAGCATTTTCCCAACTCAGAAACTTATAAGATAATATAATGGCACAGGGGAGGGGGTATTTGCATTACAAAAGGATTCCATGCTTTACCAGAGGGTTCACTTTAGATTTTCTTTAAATTAAGAGCTCCTCTTCAGCATTTAAAAGTTTATGAACTTAATTAGTTTGGGGCTTTCTGGAAAACACTACCAAAGAAGAAAGACCTTATTCAGATGTTATGGTTCTCCTTCAGACTTGACTGTTCAAAAGTCTGAGAACAAAACATCTCAAAGCCAGATTTTTTTGCTTTCAATATTCTTCTCATCCAGATTTCATCAGTCTGCTAGCTTTGAGCCTGTCAACGGATCTGAACAGACTCACTGTCCTAACTTAGCCACAAGACCCAGCAACTCTCCACAGGGTCCAGAAAAAGTGCCCAGACTCTGAAAGCATCAGACAGCAATGCAGAATGTTTTATGTTCTAGTGATTACCTTTGGGAGATGGAGAAAGTGTTTATGGTGCATATCCCATAGCACATCAGAACCCTTCATCCTTCTACCTTTGTTCTTTTACGTGATAAGTGGATTGTTTAGTCTCAATTAAACTGCCCTATCTTCACTAGAGAAATCTACTCTTGAGAATGGCATGGTCTGAAATATCAAGTAGGACAGGTCCAAGCTGGGAACACAACAATAGGTCATTCAACATAAATGTTCAGAGCAGTTTAGACAGGGGACAATTACCATATACCCATGGAAGTCAGCGAATCATTGCAGGGAGTTATTTCTCACATAACTCGAGTTATTTATGCCACTTGCCTTAGATTAAGTGAAAGTGAATAGGGGCTTTGACTCCCCTCCTCAGGATGGACTGGAGTTGCCTCCCTGATCATAGGGTTTCCATCAAGAAAGGATTGTGATGCGAAACTGGAGTTTTCCCAGGAAGGATTTGAGAACTAAGTGAGGAATGTCAGGGGTCAGCCATCAGGGGTCAGTTCAAAGAGAAGAAAGTATCCTTTCCCTCCTGCACCCTGGTTTTGTTCCTAGAACATATCTTGAATTCTCCTGTCCCTATCCTTCTTATCTGAATTGAGGGTGCTACCAGTAAAAGCAACTCCTTTGCTCTTCTCCCTGCCTTTCACCCTCTCTAAGCCTCTTGGATGCCATGACCACAGAACTCTTCCTAAAACCCTGCTTCCATCCCATCATTCCTCCTGCTCAAAAAGTTACACTGTTTTTTATTGCCCTGCATTGGTTATAGGAGATATGACTGTATAATTTATTGGCCAGACCGGACATATTTGAGAGTGGAAAAAAGCACTTTCAATATTTATGTCAGGACCATAGGTGTAAATGGGGATGACCTCAGGTAAATAGGGGTGCGTATAGGCCGCCTTAGATATAAGTTCCCTACCTTGTATTTGAGATTGTATGCATGTAACCATATCCCATGCCACTTAAAATCAATCTAATCTTACTGTAAAGGTCAGAACACTTCCTCTACTACTAAAAATTGTAACAGCAATGGCAATCATAATACTAGCAACCACTCCTGGATTCCCTCCATAGCAAGCACTGTCTCACATTCATTTTTTCACTCTCCACAAAATTCCTCTGAGAAAGGCACATTACTACTGCCATTTTAGAAATGAATAAACTGATACAGACAGATTTAAATGCTTTGGCCAAGATAACTCAGCTAATAAGTAGCAGAGCTAAAACGTAAGCCCAAGATTATTTGATTCCAGTCTTACCTCTGCTTTGGCCAACACCATCTCCCTGTATTTTTTTTTTTTTTAAGTATTTTGTAAAGCACACGGAGAACATTTAGAACTATGACCAATGGAATATTCTTCTGGTCTCAATGTTGTCTCAGCCATATTGCTTAATGGCAGCATGAATGTCATTATTCACATTACTGTGCTCCTTCCCAGCCTTGCATCTCTGCTTATGCTGTTACCTCTAAATTTATAGCTCTCCTATGTTCTCCTTGTCGATCTATAGTCGATCCATCTGGCAAAACCCAGTTTAATTTCACACCCTCTGTGAAACCATAGCTGGCTACTCAATTGACATTAATTCCTCCCACCTGTATCCTCCCAGCCTAATTATCCTCAGTACGACACAAATTGGCACTAGATTATAATTTTCCTCTTCAGTTTTCTAATTGTTTTGTGTGTTATTGTTCTCTCCCCAACCTGTAAGCAAAACCATCAAAGACAAGGGACTTCCTAGAACCTTATTTCACTTGAAACTTGGCCAGATTAATATGGCTTGAGCATTATGATTTTTTTAAGGTGAACAAACTCACAAGAGATTAAATAACGTATCCACAATTCCATATCTAAAATGATAACCCCTAAAAGGACTGTTAAAAATTTAATATTGTTTTCTACTCAAAAAAGGAGATATTCTTAGTGGCATTATTAAGAGAACTTGAAATAAGATTTTTATTTTAAATGAATGGAAACATACTGAAACAATGAACTTAAAATGAAATACTATTGGTTTCTTAATAAATATTTCAAGCTGGCTTGAGTTGTCTCATCCTGTGGAGGGAAAAAATAACCTCCAGCATTTTCTACACACCTGCGATGGGAAGAAAACATTATCCTACTGCCTGAACCAGAGCAACCAGGGAGAACCACAGGGATGTTTTATAGTCTCAAGTTCATTAGAAACTTATCTTGGGACACCAAGGAGGGAGCTGACCTCAAGTAGTTGCTTTGGCCACACTGCCCCAACCACAATACACTGAAATTCCCAAGGAAGCCAAACTGTGCCATATCATCAGCTTTACTCTGGCTTCATTCCTTCTGCTAACAAATTGGTGGGACTTTTCCTGGCAGTGCTGGGGTCAACTGCTTTGCCTATGACTGATGATTTTATATGGGGAAATAACTCAAGTACCACTCAGATGGTCAGCAACCTGCTGCTACCTCTGTCCCCAGGCCCAGGGCAGCAGGTGGGCCTTGGCTGTATGGGGGGTGATGACAGCTTTAGGCCTGGTGGAATGGGTACTGGACACACTACCTCCCAAAGATCTGCCGAGAGCCATGAAAAGAAGGGACAAAAGTGACAGGAGGCATTCTAGAATACCACAGTACAGGATATTATAATTACTAATTTGCAAAACATTATATTGGTAGGAAATCCTGTGGCCCTTTCACAAAACACTTCTCTGAGTTACTCAGCAGGGCAAGTCCAATGAAAAACTACAAAGTTAGCTTAGGTGTTATTTCTCTCTCTCTCCCTCTCCCCGTGCCCCCCCACCCCCACCCCGCGCCTGCCGTCTTTTGTGCACCAGCATCTTGAGACATTTCTGATGCCTAAGCCCTTACGCCCCTCACTATCTTTCTCTAGCTTTCTACTGCTTCTCATAATAAAAATAACAATGGCAAACAGTTATAGATTGCTTATTAGGTACCAGGAACCATACTAAATACTTTTCACAATACTCACAACTACAACTGGTTGTTTTAGAAACTAGTTTCTAAAGTGGTTTTAGAAACTAGTTTACTCTGAGATTACAGACATAATTGATCCTCCGCCCAAAGTTGTTTGCATTAAAAGAAAAAGTTCAGGGAGAAAACACTACATAAACAACATTTAATGGAATATCATCCCCATGGTAGGTTAGACTTTTCCTGTTTCTAAGACGATTCTTCTTAATCTGTTTGTGAATTATTCTAGAACAATTTTCACCTCTATTGGTCCTAGATTAGAGGGTGAGGTGCTCTCCTGAACTGCCCAGCTCAGAACACTGTGATAGATTGTTAACCCTCTTTTCTCAAATCCCCAAATTCAAATCCTTCCACATACCTACCAGCAATTCCTTCAATTTATAAAAATTCCTCTAGTTCAGGACTGATATTTTTCTTCATATACCAATTCCAATCCAATCATAGATTCTTTCCTTACCATATATATATAACCCATAGCCTATAGCTGAGTCTTAGACTTGATTAATCTGTTACGCTATTCTCTAGTTTATTTATGTCTTCTTTTCTTTTTTTTTATGTCTTATTTTCTATCAAAACTATAAATTCTGCAGTGAATGGAAGAGAAGCAGATTGAAACCATTATTTCTGTTTATATCCAGGACAAATTAAATATGAAGGAAATTCTTAAATCAGATAATGGATGAAAACTGCCTATGAGTGGCTGGTAAATAGAATGCATTAAAAAAAAATTATCTCTCCCTTCTGTTTCTTTACCAAGAACTTTTGAGTAAACAAACAAAAACCTAGCTTTTTGATAGATAAATTTAAGTATATATGTTTAGTGCAATTAAAAATTGTGTTTGCCTTACAATTCTGTTTATAACCAGGAACTGAACAGATGGCTAAGGGTCTGGTTTCAGGAACATCTCCCATTCCTTGAAATAAGATGCCCCTTCATTTAAGAAGAGAAGCTCCTGGGGGTCTAATTTCATGAGTAGGCTAGTCTAATTGTGCAAACTCACCAAGTTTTCAGAATGTAGAACAAGATAATCAACTGTCCTCACTTGGGCCCCCATCACCTTTGAGATCAGTGGAGCCTGTCTCAATGTAATTTACTACAGTAAGTCTGCTCAGAAGGCACCTGGCAGGACAGCCTAATTAAGTATTTACCCTGGCGGCCAAACTAGCTCTTCCAGGCTCATTATGGTTTCCCAAACAACTAAAATTAATTTAAGTAAATAGAAAAATGATATATTTAAAAAAACACCCTTATTTGAGTAGTTTGATTTATTAATTAAATCAGCTCTTTTTTTTTAACTTCATGAATACTGTTTTATCTCAACCATATGTTCTTATTTGTATGGCAAGGTGCTCATGACTGGTCTGGGGTAAAAATGTCATCAGGAGCCTCTGGCAAATAAGATATTCCAGATCTGGGTGACTTTACTTGTCCTCAGCTTATAAATCATGAGCACAAGTTTGACACAATCTAGAGTTCTTCCATTGCCACACCAGCTGGTAAAGGAGAGAAAAGTATAGTTTATAATTGGGGTCTTATGGCATAAAGACCCAGGTTTTAAAAATAGGAATAGATAAAAAAAGGGAAGATACTTGGTTCTGTGTGAAATTCTTCCTTGGGTAAGAACTGTTCAATAATATAGTTAAATATGGCAACATTTAAAATACTACATTTTAAGGAAATAATTAGCAATACAATGTGACATCTTTCTTGCTAATTCCTGATGCATTTTCAATCATCGTTGATTTGTACACATTTTTCTTTTAAATATAGGAAGTGCTTACCTGTATTTTTCTAAATGCCACATACTGGTTTTTATTTATGACTTTGCAGTGGCCATAGGACTTCAAAAATAAGATGGCATTACTAGAAACTAACATGGAGGGCGCCTGGGTGGCTCAGTCAGTTGAGCGACTGCCTTCGGCTCAGGTCATGATCCCAGGGTCCTGGGATCGAGTCCCACATCGGGCTCCCTGCTCTGCGGGGAGCCTGCTTCTCCCCCTCCCACTCCCCCTGCTTGTGTTCCCTCTCTCGCTGTGTCTCTCTGTCAAATAAATAAATAAAATCTTTAAAAAAAAAAGAAAATAAAAGAAACTAACATGGATTCACTTACAACAACATATAGCAAAGGAGAGGCTTTCTAAGTTTTACAAATGGTATTAGATTGGGCAATCACAGGAGAAAACAGAGCAATTCTTTAGAATATACTTCATGGGCTTGTATTTCTTCCTGATGTCAGATGCTTTTATTTGTTTTAATAAGAGATTGGGAACAGAATGATGATTATTTTTACATCAATGTTATTACTCAGTTATCAAGGTCACATTTAATTGTCTCCATTCTTAGTTCCTCTTCAAATGAATACTTAGGTTTAATCAATTTGTTCCCATGTTAATCACATCTGCCTTTCCAAATAACACCCATTCTCAACTACACATGATTATACTGACCATACGAGTTTCCCAACTCATTGAAGCCTCCTGCTCTCATATCTCACCCTAGAATTTGCCCTATCAGTCACTTCATTCCCTCCAACATTTCAGCTGCATGCTCACTTCATGAACCCCCAATACTTCTTTGCCACTACCTCCAAGCCAACAATTCATCAATACTGTTTTCCAATCTGTAGCCTGTTCCTTTTTCATTGTTCAAGACCCATGTCTTCTCTTCCTTCCTTCCCTGGCTTAGACTTCCAGGTCAATCACTTACTCGTTCCCTACATACACTCTCATCTCCTTTGCCTTCCCCACTCTTCTTGGTGAAACTTATTTCTTCACCTCTCCCACTTGTGCATTAAAACTATGGAATGTAGGTTGGGAAAAAAGCAAAACAAAATGTGATAATACTGATTAGTTTCACTTTAAGTTTCTTTCTTTCTTTTTTTTTTTTTTAAGATTTTATTCATTTATTTGAGACAGAGAGAGACCACAAACGGGGAAGAGGATCAGAGGGAGAGGGAGGAGCAGACTCCCCGCTGAGCACAGGAGCCTGATGCGGGACTGGATCCCAGGACCCTGGGATCAGGACCTAAGGCGCCCTCACTTTAAGTTTCTAACCATCCATCTCCTGCGAGTTCTCAGGATGTCCCTGTAGTCTTTCTATATTTCCTTAGTTCCTACACTCCACAGATTTCTTCTAGAATACAGTCACCACTTTTCCTTTCTCCTTAAACTTTTAACACTTATGTTCCTGACCCTGTTGATGATCTCACCTTTTATTTTAGTTAAACAATGAAGAAATAAGAGAACGGCATACTTATCTCCCATCGCCAAAGTCAACCAGTATACCTGTATTCTCATTTTAACTTCTTTGGCCTTACATTCCCTTTATACATGTCTCTCTTCCCCTTTGCAGTAAAACTCATGGATAAAGTTCTTTATATTCATTATTTCCATTTCCTCAAATCCAATTTGATCTTGCAGCCATTCCAATCAAACTTTCATCCAGTCACTCAATGACACTATTCATGTCCAGTCGCCAAAAACTTCCATGTTGCCGAATCATTAGTGATTTCTCAATTCTAATCTCCTTCTACTATAGAGCAGCCTTTGGCACAGTTAATCACTCTCTCATCCTTAAAACACTTTATTCACTTGGCTTTGGGAACACCTTGCCTTCCTGACTTTCCACTTACCTCACTGGCTGCTTTCTCAGTCACCTTGATTGTTTCGTCCTCGTCTTCCAAAGCTGGAATTAGACTTCTCTCTCTTTTCTTCTCAACAATCACTCTCTCCCTTGGAACATCCATCCTGTCTATGACTTTGAGAATCATCTGTCCACTAACACATTCACATTTATATCTTCAGCTCCGGTTTTTCCCTTCAGGTCTAGAACTGATTGATTAATAAGCATCAAACTCAATACAGTTGAATACAGAACACTTGAGTCCTCTTTTCATGACCTCATACTCCTCTACAAGTCTGGTTATTCCTCATCTTCATAAATGGTTCCATAACTCAGTTAGTTCCAAACCTAAGTATCATTTTTGATTTGCCTCTTTATATCACATCACTGTCCCCCAAAATATTACATAATTATTTACTTACTTTATTCTATGTAGTCTATAAATCCCATTAGGTCAGGAGCTTTTACTACTTTATTCACTACCTTATCCCAGTACATAAAACAGTATCTGCTACCCAGTAGTAAATATTATTTTTCACAATGAATGAATGAATGAATGATATCCTCTCATCTCTGAATAGTTTCTGTTTTGCAAGTTTTAGTTTAACGTCACAGTGTTATGTAATTGTTTAAGGGATACTTATTTTTACTATATATAATTTTACTTAGCATATATCCACATAATCTGGCAATTGATCATACATTATATATTGTTATATAGGCACTTTACACATACATGGATCTTTCACCCCATTTAAATGGTAAAGACACTTGAAAGCAGAAACCACATCTACTTTCCTAGTTCAGTTCTTCACATTATGTTCAGAACTTTAAAACTAAAGGAGGACAGTGCTTCTAAAAAGCATTAAGGGCTTCTTCCGATTACTTCTGATCCCAGAGTTAGAAACACTCTAATATTATCTGAAATAGCATTCCATTTACTTGGTTCTGGGGCAAAGCTTATGCACCTGGAGGCCATAAAAGGCATCAGCCACTAAAGATGGCAATGCTACAAAAATTATTCTGATAAAGAGAGAAGATTAAGTGAAGTGCAACATTAAATAACAGTATTTGCATATCTCATTAGTACTTCCAGGATGTTGAATTCTGCTATTTTTAAAAAATTATGAATTTAACACTAAAGATTATAGAAAATAACAACTGGAAGTTGTTCTGAGGGGAAAAAAAATGTGTGCTCTGGATAGCTAATATTTCAGTCTTCTTGGTATACTGAGTGCATCTTTCCAATTTCCAGACCAGTGGGGTATAGAGGAGGGGAGGGCCAATCACCTAGGGTGAAGGATCAAGAAAGGGAGGAGCAAGTGGGGGGAAGGAGATCAACTCCTATGTGGAGAGGGGTCAAAACTGTGGATGTCAATGTATTTGTGTCAAGCAGCATACTCTGGATATTATCAGGAAGACATAACTGAGTAAAAAATTAACCAGATGCCTACAGATTAACTACATTAGCAGAGGAAAGCAAATCATGTGCAACCTCTACTTTCTCTAACACATAAATGTTTGGATCTGTTGTTACCATATATTGCCTGAAAGCAGTCATAAAACCCTTCTCTCCATACCTCTTATTTAACTTATTCGATTTGTCTCATTGCATTTCACATAAAGGTCATCTATGAAGCTATGAAGAATGCCAAAGCTTCCCCTTTAGGAATAGAAGTAACCATCATAGAAGTATGTCTATCTCCTCTTGTATCTTTGGTAATTCTTGGGAGATGAAGCATTGAAATGCAATGTCAATGGCTTCTGCCAGCTAGACCCAGTCCTCAAAAATTACATTTTTGCTTTGGCAAAGAGCATATTTGGTGTGTCTCCCCATAACTTTTCCATTTCATATAGCTCTCTTATACCTTTTAAATGCCTTTGAAATGTTTTTCTTTACCTGCGCTTATTTTGTTAAGGAAATATCCTGAACTAATTTAACTGATCAGGTTTTATTCTACTTTCTACATGGTCACAAGAGTCACCCTTCTGAAATGAGACTGATCCAGCTAAACTCTGCTTAAAGGCTTGTGTGAATCCCCAAAAACTCACAAAGAAAAACCCCAGCTTCTAGCATGGCCCTCTAGGTCACACAGCTTGGCTGTGTGTTCAGCTAGACCTGCCACTCTTCCACGAACACCTTATGTTCTAGTTATACCAACCCACCTGAAGTTTCTTGGCCTTAGCATGTGCACATGCGTGCATGCGCTCTCTCTCTCTCGCCACTACTTCTGCAACACCTCCTCTGTGAAGCCTTCTTTGGAAGTTCCGGGCAGAGTTGGATCCTATACATAGTACATAGCACATGGGTGAGCAGTTTTACTTTTGTATTACATTGCTCCCCAACTAAACTGCCAACTCTTGAGGGCAATGTAATATCTGGGTCATCTCTGCTTCCCCAACACTTAGAATAGGGAGATGGGGAAGAGCTGAGTGAGGAAAGAAGATAAAAAGGAATCATTTTCTGTGTACACTGCATTTGATTCTTCATATATTATTTAATCTTCACAAAAACATGATATAGTCATTATTATCCTTGGCTTGCAAAATGGGGAAACTGAGTCCTGAAAAGGGTAAATGATTTGTCAAATGAACCATTAACAAAGCAAAAGCCCAAAAATAAGTAAGTCTGTCTCACATCAAAGCCTCTATTCTTCTCATGATCCCACAAATGTCAATAAGCATTTGTTAAATAAATGATCTAATAAATAAATGATTTTTTTCAGGCTAAAATCAGTTTCTTTTTAGCTTTTCAGTCGTACATATGGAAACTTTGCTTTTTGGCAAAAGTGACTCAAAGCAAAATCCATACGTCGCTAGGTCTTTCTAAAATTTACGTACCAAGAATTTCTGATTCTTTTCTGTGGAAATTCCTTCCTCTCCTGATCAGTTTCTCTTCCTTCAGAGCATAAGACACACTACTAATTTTCAAAGTGAATCAGTATGATGACTACATCTAGATGGATTACAACAGGTTTCTTTTTGTTAACTCTTAAGTTCCTTTTTTACCTTAGAGAGTTTGCAATAACTTCCTTCCTGGATTTGAGATATCTAAAGGGCATTTCCCAATGGCATGAGTCTGTTTCTTCAAAAAGCATATTCTGCAGTATTTTAATGGAATTTTAAAGAGTGTATTTTTTCATGACTAGAGCCAAAGTTCACATTAGGGATACAAATATGTGGACAGGCCCCCAGGTGTCTGAGCTTTTAAACTCAATCATCCCAAAACTGAGAAAAATGTCAGATGTAATGATGTTTAAAATTGATAAAGGGTGCAGAGTCTATTAAAATATATAAGAATAGCATATGTTATTAGCACATGTCAATATTTTCCTCCATCATGTAAATATTTTGACCCTGTGTGTTTTGTTGAAACATATGTTAACCCTACTCTGTCTGTATTTCTTAGTCTGCCTCATCGGTGTCTACTCACTCGGTTATCCTGAACTGAGTCTCTGTTATCCACTCTGGCTCTACCGCTTTTCCTATAAAATAATTATGTCAAGTTATGAATGTTCTCGTTAGTTATTCTAATATATTTAAACTTTATGTATTAGACAAATTGGAATAGTTTCAAGCAGAGAATGAAAGTTGGGATGTGGAAATGAAAGTATATCACAGTCCTCTCTTCTAGTTTTGAATCAAATTAGGGAAAAAAAGACACAAGTCAAGCTGATGAAAGAGTCTCCATTTATATCTGACAAAATTGGATCTGAAAACATGGCTCAGATGGATGATCATAATTAGACCTTCTCATACTTTCCCTCCTAGTCTAGACCTCAAGACAACCCATCCCAGGGAGAGTTTTGTGTCTTCAAGTTTGATACACTTACCCAGGATCACTGCCCCACATCCTCGTGTGTTTAGTCGTTTATTTATCCAACAATAATGATTGAGCACTGACTATGTGCCAAGTTCTCAGTGCTATAGATACAATAGAGAACCAAAATTATAATCATTCCACTCTAAGTTCCTCACTACTGAGAAGCAGAACCAGATAAGACCTGTGCCCATCCTTCAGCCAGGCAGATCTAAAAATGGGAAGAAGAGCTGAACCACAGGCTCTTTTCTTAGTCTCAATTACTGAACCATTCCCTTTCCTCCTTCAAGGAGGAATAAGTGAGAGGATGTGGAGAAAGAAAGTTGACTTGCTTCTCCCATGACATTCTCTCCTGGAGAGTATAAGTGCCCTCCACAACCTGGAAAAAAAGAATATAATCAGCTTTGAGAATTAGAAAGATCACCCTATTGGTGGAATGGAGGATAAAGTAAAGAGGAACATGTTAAGTCCCAGTGGTTTCTGTAAAAGATCTTCTTAAAAATCTTTGTCTTAAAATTAAAACTTACAAATGAAGTTGTCTTAATTATGGATGTACAACAACTATAACATGAAGTGACTTTTGTCAAGAACTTAGCGTTACTGATAAAGGTTAATGAATATCGCATTTGTCCCCAATTTCCTTTGCACCATCACTTTTCTGGCGGACTAGATATTTTTTCTAGAATTGCCTGAGAATGTGAATATATTATTACATTAACAGACCACACCTTTACACTGCAATCACTACAAAATATGATAGGTATAATGAACAGAATTTACAGTGAGATTATTAGCAATGCTGAATTTATTCCCTATTTTATGATTTTCTATTGAAAACTGGAATAACTGCCAGGGATCTTGCAATTTTACTTCACCACAATAAATGCTGTTGCTCTTCCTATGGTATGGTTCTTATACATCTTAAATTATAAGAGCATTTTGTAATACCCTTCTAAATCACTGACACTGCTTGCTCTCATATCCCCAAACATTGTAAGAAGAAATATTTTTATTATAAAAGAACAGTATCATTTTCATTTTGCATGCACTTTTTCATTAGAATATAGCAATACACTGTGCATCTGTGAAGTGTTGTGTTTTGCTTTTAGCTCCTAGTTTTGCAATCTGTATGCTTACAACAAGCTTCTAAGAAACAGGGTGAGGGTACAATTCCCATTTCAGAGATGAGGAAACTGAGGCATACAAAACTTCAATGTCTTTCCGAATTCCACATGGGTAGTTATGGAAAAACAAGAAAGCAGACCAGTTTTCTGGACTCTTAGCCTTGTGTACTCTCTTCTAAAACATGCTGCCTTCATTAGTCTGTAGCTGGGATTGTGATGGTGTCATGTCAGTGGGGCCAGAGCAACAAATTTAATGACACAGCTGGGAAAACTTAAAAGCCTGCCCTTGGCTGGGTCATAAGTGGAGGTTAATACAATGGTGCCATTACAGCCCTCTGCCCGCCTCCCAAAACCACAGCACAGTTCAAGAGAATCAAAAAGGTTCCACTGGGGGTTGGCTCAGGTCTGAACAAGCAGCCAAGGTCAGGATGGAAATGTGGAATAGACAGAGAACTGTGGAGCCCAATGCAAAGTTCAATCCTACATGACCCAAAGCCTACCCTCACCTTCCAATTAAATGAAGGAGATCATCCTCAGTTAGAGTTTAAATCAAGGCAGCAGACTGTTTCTTGCCTAAAGACCCGGAGATTGAAAGCAACTTATTTCTAAATCAATCCTTTCCAAAGTACCATACTTGAAATAAGCCTATATTACCTGTCCAAACTATTTAAAAAAAAACAAAAAAAAAACCTCCCCCTGCAAGTAAATCTAACATTCCAAGGTCCCACTGCACACTTTGCACTCTCTACTGTGTACTATACCTTTAATTTCATAATATATGCAGTTTTAAATTCAACATTTATTTTTAACACCTATATTTTAATGAAACATGAAATATAAAATGAAACTCCAGTCTGCCTTGTATGAGCACAAAGAAAAATCCTAATTACCTGTTTCAAAAGTGTGAAGCGCTTTCTAATTTTCCACCAGCCAGTTTCCTTAGACAGCACTCAGTATTATAACTATTTATGCCAATTGTGCTATTTCATGCATAAAATTACCGCATTATTGTTGGAATAGATGCCAGAGAGATATCTAAGCAGGGTGCAATCACTTCACTTTCTATCAAATTGGGCTCCTGAAAGGTATCATAAATTTTATTAGAAGGCAAGGGGCTAATGGCAGCCAATCAGTGTTAATGCTGATAAAATTGCTGTATTTTACATTATAAAAACCAGATGATATTTTTGTCAGAGGGCCACCTTTTGTTTTATTAAGAATGCATCATGAAAACTATATTGTAATCACATAAGATACTTAGGAAAGCTGACTGCCCTTCCCCCTGGACTGGGGGTGACATCTCTCTCGGGGGGCTCCGGCAGCAGTTGGTGAGGCAGGTTTTGCTCTCTGCTGCCTGATTAATGGTAGTATAAAATGAAGCAATGCAAAATGCATCCCCCACACTACAGGTACCATAATTCAATTGCATGCAGCTTTATTCTCTCAGGGTCCACTCTTTGGGAAACAAATATTAATGTTCCACTGTTCCCAGGTCCTTTATTGTGCTATAAAAAAATTGTTTTCGATTAACCTGCCAATTGAATCTGGAGAGCTGGATGGTTTTTAAGACTCCCTCGCTTCTTCCTGAGGCACCACAGTAAAGACTGGCAGATCACAATGATACTGGAAAAGGAAAAAGAAAGTTTGGTGCAGAGTTCCAGCCCCTTGGAACACTGCTGAGTTGTGCTTTACCAAAAGTAATTGTAATTTCCATGAGTTGAAGGCTAAAATGTGTGACCTTGGGCAAATCACTTAGCTATTCCAAGGTCTTTGTGTCCTTATCTCTAAAATAATAGTGTAACCTACAAGAGTTTCTCAGGTACCTGCCAGCTCTAAAAGTCTGATATTCTTACTGTACACACACTATACACACATGCTGGAGAAATAACTTCCCTTCTTACTCTTGCCTTTGTTAGCCATTCCTCATCTGCCCTGGTATCTGAGACAATCACTATCATCAGAACTAAGGAAGTGTGGGCTGGATAATGTGGTCTTTTGCTTCTGTTCTATTCCAGGAAGGAAACCTTGGGACAATGCAGCTCTCGGTCTTCAGCATCTAGCAATAGTAAATACAAATTAAATAATTAAATAAGCGCATTTGGATGTCTAATAAAGGAGTTTGACCTCCCTAATTTCTAATAATTAGATCAAGAATAAGACACAATGTAACTCTCAATTATAGTAAGACTTATGTTGTCTTGTCATGGATCCAATCAGATATAAATTCTTCAAGGAAAGGACCCATTTTATACTACTTTTGAATATTCTTACTGTTCAACACTAAGTAGTCACTCAAAAATTCCTTTAGAACTCACTGGTTAGTGATAAGAGGTTGTCAGAATATGAGGAAACCATTGGTTGACTTACATGATAAAGTGCATCAAGACAGTTGTGCTTGCTCCTAGAGGAGCTGACTTCTTCAAAAGTACAGAATGCACTTTAGATACTAAGCAGATATGTTTGCAACTATGCCTCCAATTTCTATTCTTACTTAACTATCACTATGAATCCATTTTTCTTCAAAGTTGTATATATTTTACTTCCCTTTATGTTGACTGTGACATTTCCCAATTGAATCACTGAAGGCTGCCTTGTTCCACAGTGTTCTAACCTACCTGTTGGAGTCAGTAATTATAACTCTGGTACGAGTATTCCTAGAAGATTGGGAGTGTGCACTAACACACACACACATACACACACATATTTGTGTGGCTAAACAACATATAAATGTTTACATAAATCAAGTTGCTCACATTTTATACAGTAACAAACTACCAATGTTCTGTGACTAATGATAAACATTTCATACTAACCAGACAGGGCTACCATATACGGTTGTAGAGTTTGTGGGTCACACAAGGGCACAGCCAAGACAGTGAGTGGTTGTAAGTGGCTCACCAAGCTGTGCCTCTGAGTTAAGGAGGCAACCATCAAAAGGAAGGCGCATCTTTTTATTCTCAGGAAGGCATAACCCACTCTCCTAATCATGCACTCACAGAAGGAAGGCATGTTTTCCCAATTCACACAAGGAAGCCATAAATCTATAGGGCACAAGTAAAACAAATGATTTTTAAAATCCACTAAAAGTCCCCTACATGCTGAATCTCAAAAGATCTCTAATCAGTCAGTTTCTACAAGCAATAGCAGCTGTACCCTGAGAACTGTTATATCTCCTAAAGACAAATTCTCCATACCCTAGACCCCACTGCCACTAAATGAAACAAAGCTATGCCCCCACCCTCCAGTAAGACAATTTTTACTTGGACTGACCTAAGGTGGGGATTATTCTTCCCTAAGGTGGAGAGAATTAAAACAGACTCATACAGAAATGCTCAGAAACAAATGAAACAATGCCTTAAAAGAATAAGAGGGAGGGGCACCTGGGTGGTTCAGTGGGTTAAGCGGCTGTTTGGCTCAGGTCATGATCTCAGGGTCCTCAGATCCAGCTGAGTCAGGCTCCCCGCTCAGCAGACAGTCTGCTTGTCCCTCTCCCTCTGCCCCTCTCCCTGCTCGTGCTCACTCTCTCAAATAAATAAATAAAATTTAAAAAAAAAAGAGAGAGAGAGAGAACAAGAGGGAGTCAGGAATGCACCCACCAACCTGCATGCCTGGTGGACAGGCACAATGTTCTCATTATGTACACAGGGTTGCCCCATTCTCAGAAGATGTCTTAATGACCTAGGGAGGTTTTCCATTAGGGTTTTCTTAATTATTCTCACATTCACTGTCACCTTTACACCCAGCCTCATAGTTTAAGAACAGTGTATGAATGATTCTGTAATGCATTAACTACAGCTGAGCAATTGCACCATTCAACCAGAATACAAATGTAATTCAAGGTAATGAATCCTTAACTATGAGTATGATAGAAGAATTGCCTCTTCTGGAAGGCCCCACAGTTAGTCAGTTAATACTCCATGTGATACATGGTTTTAGAGAAACTAGTTATTATTTGGGGGAGTTTAAAAGGCTTAGAGCATGTTTCAGGGAAGAGACTGTGACAGGCACCATTTTTATGCATTCCACTTAAATAGCCAAATAATGAAAGTAAAACATACCAATTACATAATTAACCATGCAAGCAACATGTACTCATGACCTTGTCTAACATCTGAATACCATGCCATTTCTAAACCTGCCACCATCCCTTATACCATTCCTGAACCTCATATCATCTCAGAATTGATAAGCCTGCATTCCAATCCTTGGCCACCTTCTAACATAAACTCCTTCTCCTAGTAATTTAATGTTTGCTTTTAGCCTCATCAAATGGTAGCTGAAATCAAAATAGATGCTTCACAAAATGCCACATAATCAACAGAGCCTAGACCTTCAAGGTGTTTAAATTGCACTTGGGAAATTGAAATTAAACCCATACAAATAACAATGAAAATTTAACAAATATTGCAGTGGAAAAGTTGTCAAAAGCTGATACATGACTAATATCAAATAAGTGGACCTGAAAATGACTGATAGAGAAGGTCAAAAGGGGGAAGATTTATGGGCAATATAATCAGTGCTGTGGGGCAGAGTGCTAATGTCAGGAAAGAGAGGCACCTCGGTTCCACAATGGGAGGTGAGAGTCCTTAAGACCCCATTTGACTCTTTCAGAATCTAAACATGGGTCTTTTGTTAACATGGGAAACTGGCCAAGCCACTTCACAGGTTATGACACTTCCTTATATCCAACTTGTAGGGGATTTACTTATGAGTCAGGTGACACCCTGGACCAAGCTGTGGTCAGAGTGTGGAGCCATATGGAAAGCCATGGTAATCTGAACACACACAAGCGTAAAGAAGCATAAAGGGGATTTGTCTCCACTTTTTGGTGGTTATTTGTTGATGCTGTTTTAAATTTTTATTTTATTTTTTTAAGATAAACAAAGGGAATTCAAAGAAAGTTTTAGCAATGAATTATGTGATAAAAGTGGGTTTACAGAATCAAAACTGGAGACTTGGACAGATTATGTGTATGTGGATGATGACACTAGGCATATTTATGTAGCCTGCAGCCACTATTTCTATAAAATTATTTGTGATCGTCTGAAACCTCGGTGGCAACAATAACATAATATCTGAATCCTCAATGGGCTAAACCTTTCATGATTCCATACACATACTGATTACATGAAACCTTGGTAATATACCCATGCCCAATATATCTTAAAATCCTGATTGGTTTATAAACTTGCAATCTATTTGTACCCATTTATTATCTTTTATATAAAATCAGACATCTTGAGTTGTCTCTGATGCTGGATCTAAAGAGTTGAAAGAAGAAGAGTTTAGGCCACAGGAGCCTTTTTGCAGAGAGGATATAATGCAAGAGATCAGCAAAGCAATAAAAGGGTCTGACTGTCCCATCCCTAGTATATGAAATTCAGTTAAAAATATAACACCAGGATTTTTTAATAAAGGGATGGAAGTATGCGGCTCCCGTCCTTGAAGATTCTAGTGCCAGATGAGCCTTTACAATTCAGACCTTGGGGAGGGGGGAAGCGAGGTGAAAAAAAAGAACTAATAAATCTCTAAAATTTGACAAGTGACAGATCTTTGTCTGGTTAACTGGCTATGCAAAGATTTTAGTAGATTCCCCTGTCATTCCCAATTCCTCTTATTCAAGAGAATTTTATAATATTTAAATGACACAAGGGAAGGCAAGTGTATATTTGGGCTTTGCAGAACATTTCAAGATGTGCACTCACAGCATAGGGTATAGTCCTGTGTCCACCACTAGGCAAAGACAAAGTTGTATATTCAACTTCAAATCAGGGGAAAAAATAACTCACACAATTATTTTCCTTGTTTCATCATATAGTAACATTACTGAAACAATGGTACCTATACTTTGAGCTGATTTCAGTAAAATAACTGAAATCCATCAGTCATTGAATTGCTACAACTACTTGGTCCCCCTTTCCATCTCTCGGTTTCTGAAACTCTTCCTCTCTACCTCCTTTTCCTCTGTGTGTGTGTGTGTATGTGTGTGTGTGTGTGTGTGTGTGTGTGTCTCTGTTTGTCTTTCTGTCTGTGTCACTTTTGTCTCCTCCCTTCAATATGCCTTTCTTCATATCAGTTTCTCTCTTGTCCTATTCATGACCCTCTCCATACCCTATCCCAAGAGATACTTCTCCTTTAGTCCTTATAAACCTTTATGATCTTCTTATCTTAAAAAAGGAAAATGAATGCCTTTGCTTAGCCACTTAGCTTGCACTTCATTTTAGTAAACCTTTCCAAAACTCCAAGTGAAAACAAGACATTCAAGCTAAACTCAAGGGAAAAGTTGCAAGAAAGCGGCACAAATTAAACCAGGGATGAAAAAAATGTGATCTAAGTTAGTGGAATTATTTTATAGAACCATTACCAGGGTAGAGAAGGGAACTGGTTTTAAGAAGCTGGGACAATTTTAATGAATGACTAAAATTGAATGCTACTAAAAAAGGCAATTAGTTCATAAGTTAAGGTACCCCCTATGGGATCAGAGACGTCTGGCTTGAACCCTGTCTGCTTTTTCTGGCCAGGCATTCTCTCCAAAATTCTTCTTTATCTTCTCTGCAGTCTGTTTGCTCATCAACAAACAAAATTAAAAAAAAAAAAAGTATGGTGCCTGAACCATGATAATGTAATAAAGTACTTAGCACAATCTCTAACACTTAGTACATGCTCAAAAATGTTAGTCATTATTATCAATATTATGGATTTCACTACTTTTAATGTCCACAGGAATAATAATTTAAAAATTATATATTCAATCTCTTAAAGGCAATTATCCATTCCATAGTTTCATGTTCTTTTCTTCATGGAAGTTTAGCCAAGTCTTATTTTGATTTTTATTTGTATAGATATATATATTTATAAAGGTTAATAGGCAATGATTTCTCAAAATTGATAAGAAAGATCACAATAGTTAGCTTCACCCATTGGCACTCTAAATTCCCACTTCTAGAAGTAATTACCTTGAATTTTTTTTATATTTATCTGAGTTTCCCCCTCCATATATCTAAATAACTTGCTTATTCTAATTTTTCTTTTTTTCAGTTGTTACTGTTGAATTCCCACAATGGAAGATGAGAATCTGGCTCTCTTCATCATTTCCCCACATACTCAGAAACACATACACATACACTTCTACTTTTTCTCTGGCTCCCCATAGTTTATCACAATTTTTAGTTGAAGCAGTGTTCAGTGTTTATATAATTATGACTGTATAAATATTACTCGTAGCTAAACTCACTTAGTGTATGATTAGATTTCCTTTCTTGTAGAACTTTACAGGAGTTAATATTTACCTGATTATTTTCAGTTGCTTAGTATTCTATGTATTTATTACTAACTCACCCTGAACTCTCCAACAGAAATTGAAATCTTGTCTCAATATGTTTCAACATGTCAGGTATTCTATTAGTTTCATGTCTTATTTGTACACAACCCTCCTAGGGCTTTCCATCTTCCTGCTCTAGTCTGAAGTGATTGTTCCCTAGGTTGCTGCAACACTATCATCCTGCTATCTCTTTTCACTACCAACCTCAGAATTCTGTTTGTTTCTCTCCTATACTGGATCCTCTAGTTCCAATGTCTCTTCTTCTCTATTGGTATCAACCCTAATTTTGGTGGGTACGTTTGTACAATAGCTTTTTGGAAAAGGGAACAAAAGAAGCAAGATTTTTCCCCCATGGTTTTGTTTATCTGAACATTTTTATTCTAGGGTCAGCAAACTATGACTAGGGGTAGCTAAAACTCTACCATTCATGTAAATAACTTTTACTGGGATATGGCCATGCCCATTTACTTACTTATTGTCCATTGTGCTGTTACAATTACAGAGTTGGGTAACTGCAACTAAGATTGCTTGAGCTGGAAAGCCTAAAATATTTATTACCTGGTCCTTTACCAAAAACAAAAACAAACTGCTGACTGCTGCTCTATTCTATGCTCACTCCAGATTGATAATTTGGCTAGGAACAGCATTTTAAAGGCATTACTCCCTTGTCTTTTAGCTTCCAGAGTGAATGTTTGTTTAGTGCCATTCTGATTCCTGATCTTTTATATGAAAAGTCTTTTTTTCCTATATCTGGAAGCTTATGGAATCTTCTCTGTGTATGGGCACTTTTCCATAGACTGCAATGAGTACTCAGTGGATGCGTTCAATCTCAACGCAAACATTATCTTTGATAACTTCTCCCCTTAGACTTTTTCTTTTCTTTCTGTGATTCCAATGAGTAAAATTATAAATCTCTTGACTGACTCTATAATTTTCTTATTTTTTGTTATGTTCCATGCTCTTGGCATTTTAGACCTTTTGGGGAAATTTCTTCAAGTTAATCTTCCAACCTCTCTATAATGTTTTAAAGTTTCTGCTCTCTTATTAATGTCCAGGAGCTGGCTTTGTTTCCTCTTGTTAGCATCCTATCCTTATTTCATGGATGCAATTTCTTCACTATTTCTATGAAGAATTATACCTAGCAAAAGTATCTTTCAAAAATAAAGGCCAGTAAGACTTTTTGAGATACAAAAAAGCTGAAAGGATTTATCACAACAGAACTTCATTATATGAAATGTTACAGGACCTCCTCCAGTAGAAGGAAAATTATATCAGACATAAATATGAATCTAAACATAGAACTATGTGGGTAAATATGCAAGAGTTTTTTCTTATTTTTAAAAATCTAATTATAAGATAGTTTCCTACTTAAACAAAAAGAATTATAACATAAATTAAAGACACAGAGAGGTTAATAACATAAATTAAAATTCATGACCACAGCACAAAAAAAAGAGAAAAGGAAGTAAACTACTGTAACATTCTTATACTATATACAAATTAGTACAATATCATTTGAAGATAGACTGTGATAAATTAAAACTGTGTACTATAAACTCTAATGTAAGTACCAAAATAACAAAGAACAGATAGTAAGTCAACAAGTGAAATAAATAAGATCATAATCAAATCATCAATTAATGAAAAAGAATGTAGATAAAGGAAAAAGAGGAAAAAGAGCAGAGGAGACAAATATAAAGCAAAAGGCAAGATTAGAGATCAATAATCACATTACATGTAAATGTTCTACAACCTGAAGCCAGGGACTGTAAGATTAGATAAAAAGAGCAAGACCCATCTGCATGCTGCCTACAATAAGTTCATTCTAAATAAAAGATGAAAATAAGTTAAAAGTAAAAGTATGGTAAAAGATATACCATGTTAACACTAATAAGAAAAAAAACAAGAGTGGTTATGTTAATATCAAAGTAGATTTCAGAATAAAGTATATTACCAGAGATATAGAAGGTCATTTTATAATGATAAAGGGGTCAAGTCATCAGAAAAACATGGCAATTCTAAGTTTTTATCTATCTAAAAAGAGGGCTTCAAAGTACATGAAGCAAAAACTGATACAAGTGAAAGGAGAAATACAAAAGGCCATGCATATAATGAAAATTTTCAAAATCCTTCTATTATAATTGGTAGAACAAGTGGACAGGAAGTCAACTTCCTCTATAGAAGACATGAACAACATCATCAGCCTACTTGATCAACTGACCTTTACAGGATGCTCTACTGGACAACAGAAGAACAGGCAATTTTTTTTACAAATGTTCATGGGACAGTCACCAAAATATAAAATACTCTGGGATTGCTAAAATGGAATTAAATTAGGACTAAATAACAGAAAGATGTCTGGAAAATCTTTTTAAATATTTGAAAACAAAACAACATACCCCTAAATAGCCCATGCATCAAAGAAGAAATTAAAAGGGAAAGTAGAAAGTATTCTGAATTGAATGAAAATGAAGAGCCATTAGGATTAGTGGGATGCCACTAACGCAGTATTTAGGGGGAAATTTATAGCACTAAATTCCTGTATGAGAAAAGAAGAAATTTCTCACCTCAATGACCTCAGTTTTCACTTTAAGAAGCCAGAGAAACAGGGTGCCTAGCTTGTTCAATCAGTAGAGCATTTGACTCTTGATCTCAGGGTCCTGAGTTCGAGCCCCACACTGGGTATAGAGATTACTTAAAAATAAAATCTTTAAAAAAAAAAAGAAACCATAAAAAGAAGAGCAAATTAAATGGATGATTAAACAGAATAAAGAAAATAATAAAGATCAGAGTGAAAAGAGATGCAATAGAAAAATAAAGAAATAAATGAAACCAAACTTTTTTTGAGATCAATTAAATCATTTAACTTATGGCCAGAATTTTCAGGAAAAAAATGACAGAAAATAAAATATTACAATTATAAGGAATGGCAGAAGTGATTTTGGAAGTATTGCTACGCATATCAAAACCTGACAAAGACAGGACATGAAAAGAATACTACAGATAATAGGGTTAGTAGGATTATACAGATATTGCAAAACACAATTTTAGCTAATAAAATTCATTTTCCTCAAATGTCAAGCGGTCCCTATTTGTTCATATTTAAAAGCAGATCACTAAAATACTAATTGAAAGCTCAGCACACATGAACATAGCTTGAGAAATAGTGAGCTTCTCTTTAAGCTATTTGGTCAGGGACTCCGTTTTGTTTTGTTTTTTTTGTAGTGAATCCCAGCTTTCTTTTATGGGGAATCTGTTTTTGTTGGGCAAGTCAATAAATCCAGAAGGCAACATTCAAATCTTTTATTGGTAGGATATAGGACTGTCAATTTTTTTTTGGAAATATGAGGAAAATGCTTATAAATTTGATCATTCATGACAGGGTAAAGCTTCCGGAAGTATTGTGCAAACAAGGCAACAGGATGGAGGAAGAGTGTAGTTCACAGATAATTTAAGTAATTTAGATGGTGCTTAACATCCTATATCAGAAATGAGTTATGAATACTTAAAAAATATATGGGAACTTATATATTAAAAATTATCATATTAAAGCTTTCAGATTAAACACTTTAGGAACATGGACTCATAATCCAATGGTTAGCTATTACTGAAAGTATTTCTTAAGCTTCTTTTGGATTTTCATTTGGAGCCAAAAGTACTTCTTATGGATATGCTCAATACCCTAAAGAATGAATTGTCTTGGGAAATAGGCAAAAGGCAAATGAGATTATCAAAGATGATAAAGCTGAAGATGCAATTCTGACCTCAAAAATGAATTATTTGAAAGTAGTGAGACTTGAACGCTAGTTCAGAAGAAAATTTAAGAAGAGAAATTCCAAATGCATTGTGAATGCTGACAGCCTCATTAGAATATATGTATCGACTCCCAAAATGACTACTTTGAAAGACAGCTCTCACTCGGATATATAAATTTAGGTGTGTCAGCATGGGTGGGAGTAATTACGAGGTCCAGTTAATTTCTTTACAGACACTCTTTGGGTAAGTACACCAAGGGAGGTCAAGGAAGTCGCCCCATTGCTTACCTGCAAAAACCTATTAAAGTCAGACCGCCTCCTGAGAATGTGTGGCCGATGACAGCAGAAGACAAGAAGGCTACTGCTTTGATAAATACCCTAAGGGGCTGCAAAATGGCAGTGCTGGGAGGCATGTGCCAAATCATGTTTGGCTTTGGCCCCATAACTTGTGATTCTGTCAAGGACTCATCACGTCAATTGGTGGAAAATGGATTACTGTCATTCTTCAAGGCACGGCACATCATTCCCCATTGATTGGCATGCCAAATCCTTCACAAAGTAATGAGTCAGGGACGAATCAAATCATCATCCAACTGTCAGCTTGATTGCATAGCCCTCTATCAATGGGATTAAACTGGTGTGGCACCCAAAATGTAATGAAAGGCATTACTTTCCTTGAAAAGTTGACAGGAAGACAGGAATGCTGGACCCAGGAGGCCTAGGCATATACAAAAATAATAATAATAATAAAAATGGGGAGAGTGAATTGAAAGATGATATAAATATATTTTTTCAGCCTCATAGAAGATGCTGTGACTAAAGGGAATTACATTTCTCTTCAAAGAGAATTAGAGCTGAAAGGGACACTGTAGAAATCATCCCACTGACGCTTATTCCCTAACAAAAAAAGAAATACTTAAAGTAAGAGAAGTGAGTCACTAAGGTTAGTTAATGAGGAGAGAATGGGAGAGCAGTACAAAGCATGTTCTTTGGAGGGAAAAAAAACTTGGTTTTCAATCTTAGTTCTACTTACTAGTTGTGTCATCATAAACAAGTCCCTCAGCCTCTCTCTCTTCATCTGCCAAATGGGGATAATTACACTAGGCATGTCACATGTACCATACAGGAGAATTAAGAGAGCAAACCAGTGAAACAATGAGGGTCCCATCTCAATGTCTGCTGAGAAAAAAATATGCTGCTGTCTTGCTCAATTTGCATAAAGTACACAAGAAAAATGTGCTTGTTGTAAACAAGGCTCAAACTGAATCTCTTATTTTTCTTTTGCCTTGGTGATCAGCAGCATTTTGTCTTGGAAAAAGGGCCATCTTTGCACATATGTACCTCATAAATATTATTTTACTTAATGTGGTTTAGAGAAATCATGTATCTTGCCAAGGTCACACACCTAGTAAGAGGTTAGGGTTTTACTGGCATGACTCCAAAGACTTCTCTTAATCATAAGCTCTCCTGCTCTTCATGGTGATGATATTCCTCGTTCATCAACAGTAGGAAACATTCTCCCAGTTTTTTTAGCCATTGCACAAAGATCATGCTGGACCGTCTATACCCTGCTGTCTCATGTTCAATGTCCAACAGGTTGTATTGTAAGAGACCTACCTTGCATGTAAGTAGCTACCTATGTGACATTAAAGTGGAAATCACCTGCAGGTTGCACCAACATTTATTAAGGTACAGTAAGCTGATTAGAGGTACATTATTTTGGATCTTAACAAACCTTTCATTTTGTGGGAGAAGTGTTACACCTTTACCTTTATCAGCTAAAGGGATTATTTGACAACTGACTAAAAAACTAAGTATCCGAGGTATTATTAGGGTGTTGGAACCTGGAAGGGGAGGTATCATTTTATGAGCAAAAACTGTTCCTGGAGTCAGACATGAGGACCAGGGTCAGGAATATGAATCAAAGTGAACTATTTAGGCATCTATTCCATTTTTAGAAGTCCCACCATACTCTGCCAGATTCTTTAGATGTGGATTCTGTGAAAAATTCTGGAAATCACCTTTAGAGTAGCATCGGCAATTCAGAGTGTATTCAAAGAAAAGTGACCTTTGATCAGACAAGTTGAGAAAATCTTGTACACTGTGTCCCTTTTAAAGAATCCCAAATGCTTACTAGCATATTAAAGTCTGTAAGAAATCATGTGGTTAAAAACACACACACACACACACACACAAACCTTTTAACTTTGTTCTCTCCAGTATTTCTTTGCCTTCTTTGACAAGAGAAGTTCTTCCTTGCATAATGTCTACCAGAACCTATAATAGGGACTGGCATATAGGAGGGGCTCAGAAATACTTGTAAGAATGTTGTGGAATAAAGTCCCTAATGGATTAATGTCTCATGGTTGTACTACAGAAGAAGCTGATTTGATATATATATATGTATATATATTTGATATATACTATGGCAGGCATTAGGGAAAGAGTAGAAAACAATAAATGTGACATATGCATTGACCTCAAAGGAGTTTAGAGTTTAGTGGATAAGGCGGAAATGTTTATAAATGACAATAGGGAGGCAGTATCACATAAATATGGATACTAGTGCTCTGGTCTTGGACAGAACTGGGTTCAAGTTCTGACAATTACCACTTACCAGCTGGATGGTTGAAGGCACGTTATTTAATCACTCCAAGGCTTTGGTCTTCTAACCTGGAACATGGAGGTAACAGTGTCATATAGCTCATGTGAACACTATTTGATGTAATGTATGCAAAGGGAAAAAACAGTATCTCTTCTCAGTGTTCCCTACACTGAGCAATGTCGGAACATACACATCACTCAAATATGTGCTGAATGAATTAATTATGGCCTAATTAATTATATATTTATAATTCCTACCTAGTACAGTGCCCTACATGGAGCAGATATCTAAGAAAGCATTGTCGAATGAATAAAAGAATGAATCAGAAGCACTGTCTAAGCTCAGCACATGGAACATATTCTCTTCTCTGGGTATATAATTTTCCTGCCTTGCCATTGCATTTTTAGCCATGCTTATACATGAGCATTTGTCAATATCCACCTTCCTCTATAACCCCCTGTGGTAGCTTTGTAATGTGTGAGCATGGCTGGGCTGAACTACCATAACCCTCCTCCCTGTATGTTTCCAGTTAGGGTGGGCCAAAAGAGAACCCCTTCAACCACCACTCCTGCCATATTTAAAGGATGAAAGTAAAGCAGCAGCCACTTTGTACCTCACATGTGTCACTTAATTTTTTTTTTTTAAGATTTATCTATTTATTTGAGAGAGAGAGCATGAACAGGAGGGGCAGAGGTAGAGGGAGAGAGAGAACCTCAAGTAGACTCCACAATGAACATGGAGGCCCATGTGGGACTCCATCTGATGACCCAAGATCACGACCTGAGCTGAAACCCAAGAGTCAGACACTTAACTGACTGCGCCACCCAGGTGCCCCCATGTCATTTAATTTCTTTTTTTTTTTTTTTAAGATTTTAAATATTTATTTGACAGAGAGAGAGACAGTGAGAGAGGGAACACAAGCAGGGGGGAGTGGGAGAGGGAGAAGCCGGCTTCCCGCTGAGCAGGGAGCCTGATGTGGGGCTCGATCCCAGGACCCTGGGATCATGACCTGAGCCAAAGGCAGACGCTTAACGACTGAGCCACCCAAGTGCCCCATCACTTAATTTCTAACTCCCATCTTCACGTGGGTAGCAGATGGGCCTTCAACTGTTCTATCTTCTCCTAGATCCTCCTTCAGTTTCTATAGCTCCTGGCCAGGTGTGCTTAGCTCCATGATGCACACCAATTTTTCCTGCCCCATCAACATTAAAAGTAGCAAAAATATTGCCATGAGTTTCAGTCCCTCCTTGAGGGTATTGGCTCAAATTGCATAAAATCTTTCTAAACAGCCCATATTTCCCCTCTGGTAAGGAGAACACAGGGAAATTTACTTGCTTCTTATGAATATCATTAGGGTGCTCAGGGCTCTCCTTTCACATATCACTTCCTAACCAGAGAGACAAAAGAGACAGTATAAAGCTCAGAGAGATGGGATCTAGTCCCAGCTCTCAAAATACCAGCCCTAAGGCTGTGGGTAAATCAGTAAGTAATTCTGTGAGAGGCAGTTTCTGCTTTATTCAGTGGAAGATGTCAGCTCTTCCTTGCATAACTCATAGAGCCACTGCAAAGATAAACCATTACATTGAGAGCTAATAGACCTTGAAAAAAATAGACAAATCTCTGGTATTCACAAGTGTTAATTATTATTTTGGCATCATCACTATTATTCTTTCAAATTTATGATTTAGTGAGCACTTATTTTATACCATGCACCATGCTAACAACACATTTCATGTTTTCATTTATACCCTATAGAATGGACCTTATTCTCCCTATTATACTTATGAGAAAATAAGCTAGAACTCAGGTTAGTTAGCCAACTATCTCAGAGTTTTAGCCTGGTCTACCTAAGTACAAAGTCGGAGCACCTACACACTTCTTTATGACACAGAGAACACATGAAAAATTATGCAAGCTTTGTTTTAATGTTGAAAATATGGTGAGTTACCTACATTAGTTGTATAATAGCCATGTTATATGAAATTGTTTATATTACATTTTATTAAGCTGTATAATGATGTAATATAAAAATGAAAAAGTGTGCATATCACATGACAGTTTGACTCTAGACAATAGAAAATGCCAAATCACGTGGCTCACATCAGAGATTTTTCAGACTTAGGAAAGGTTAGTATGACTGACAAAATACTTTAAAGAACTATCCCTGAGGCACCAACCATCTATCAATCAAAAACTCAGTTGATATTTAAGAGCACCTATTTAACTTCAAGCAATATTATTATAATTAGAGAAAATTGAAAGTAAGAATTTTAATATGGTAAATAGTAACTGTGGATTAAATCATTTGATGTCTTAAAAGGTGATAATAAGGTTAAGATTTTAAGTGTGGGTTTTGAAAATCAGCATGTCATATTGATACGTAATTGCTATTGGCTAAAGGTGCTTCAGAAAATATTTAGAATCTGAATGTGAAGAAGGCTTAGAGTTTGATTGGGATAATGAAATTATTTATATACATAAATATATTTTCTATGTGAATATGAATATATGTGGTGTGTGTGTCGGTTTATAGAGAAAATATGTGTTGTGTGTATGTGTGTGCATGTGTATTTATGTGTTTACCCAAAAAGCTGTTATCAAATCAATGTGTGTTTTGTGATTCATGGTAACTTAGATTTGAGGGAATTTGGTATATGTACTTAAAGTGTTGTTAATTTTAAATCTTGCAAGCCAAGACTCCAGACAGGTAAACTATTCTAGGTAAACAGTTAAAAGAAGTAAACCATATGGATAACTGCAAACAGGTCAACATTTTAAAACTGCTTCATTTTAGAACACAAAATCTAAGATTTCAGAAAATTTAAGTTAACTAAAATGTTAATAAGTAAGCTCCATAAATGGTGAATATGAAGGTAGAACAATAATCCTTGATATTAAGAAGGAGAAAAAGACAGGAGTCAAAGGGAATAAGCTAAAATCATTAATTTTTTAAAGGTATTTGAATGGGCAACTTTTATCTCCATAATAAAATGAAATTGCAACTCTGGAATAACTACTACATAAAATATTGAGAAGTAATTGTAGCAATCAGACAATGAGTCGATAGCCTACGAAAATAAGTAAATGATACATGATGTGAATTGCAAGACTAGACAGAAAGAGCAACCAAGATAGATCAGTATGCTCAGAAGGAAAGAAAAGAAAGAAAGAAAAGCAAGAAAAGAAAAAAAGAGTAACATTACATGAGTTAATACAAAAGACCACAACAAATCATATACAGCACAGAATGGTTATTTAGATAATTCATTTGTTAGAGTTCATGACTTGGTGAAATGGGAGAAATAATGCAAACACACATGGAATAAGATACTTTTTAAGAAAACAAATCTAGAATAGGATGAAAGATATTCATTCCAAATTAAAAATAGGAGACTTCACTGAGACTTATAACAGCTAAGTAAATTCTAGTGAAATTATGCTTCTGACTGAGCAGTTATTAGACTTTAGGGCAAGTATGTGTATATTCCCAACATTGGTACATACGGTTATGGTAATACAGGATGTACACAAGTTAAATCATGGTAATGTCAACACTGAGGTAACTAACAGGAAGTTCTCAAGTGAATGGAAAATACCAGACCTAATCGGTGACTGAATTCTCAGAACATGTTTGGGAGTGTGTGCTTGGTATGCACAAGTTGAGAACATTCTTATATTCTCTTTGGTGTAACAATATACCCTTCAGTGTATATGGTAGGATTTCTTTTGGTTGTCTATAAACATTATCTCTTTCCAAACCAAGATAGGAAATGTGTTTTGGGACTGAGAGCTTGGAGCCAGGCCTTGGTAGAGTTCCATCTGGAACCAAACATTTTGCTCATGGGTATCTGGATTCCAATTCAAAGAAAGATAAATCTGAAAAAGTTATACACCATTTGCCAATAGCGTCAGTCCATGGTTTGGTGAGAAAAGTGAAATATGTATTCTCCATTTCCTCTCTTCCACCTACTTCTCTTTATTTTCTTTCTCTTTCTAAATTCCTAAGGATCTGCCCTCCAGTGCTTCTTAGCAAAGTTTTGGATATTAGAAAAAGAGACTTCAATATTATTTGAAATTGCCATGGTACAGTTCTGAAGTGAAATCTTAATTTTTTCTTCTAGTTATAAATTTAAACTTAACTGATGAAAAGATTTCATGTATCATCAGCGGAAAGGTTTTACAAGGAAGAATTTAGTCTTTACATTGTCCATGAAATCTTCATTGAATCTGAGCTATACAGAAGACCTATCAGACCCTCCAGTCAATGCTTTGCTCACCGGGGCGCAGCCCTATCATGGAAATGGCTACGTGGCCAGAAGTCCTATGCTGCCTCAGTGCAGGAGTGACGCTCAGTGAATGTGATCAAACCCCAGCCTTTAGGGACACTAGTTTGGTGCAGCCACATGTTTTTAAATGTAATCAAATAGTCCTAGAAAGAGCAGTCAAAGTGTGAAGTAAATAGAAGGCCTTCCTATCAAGCACAGTCCCTCTCCATGCTGAATCCCCTGGGTTTTCAAGGCCTCACACTACACAGCAGCATGGTTCAGATGACCTGGAATTCTGGGGGGTGCTGTTGTTGTTTTTAATAACCCTCCTTTAACATATCCTTTGACTCATCTCCTCAAGGACTTTCATCTGGTGATGGAAAGATACATGTAACTATTTTCAGGCCAGGTATTATGGGTTAATAATGGCTTCATAAACCCCACCTTGATAATGATTTCAGGACCAGTAAGAGAAACAATGCATTAGTTATATCTTATGAGAGCAGAGATGGATGCAACTCACACCATATCATCAGGTATTTACTTCACTTAGGTTTAAAGCTGGACCAGGTTTCATATGCACATATAATCAGAGTGTACAGTTCAAAGTCACTTTGTATGTCCACAGCTCTCAAAAAATTCCCCTTTCCTTTGCCTGATGGATAAGAAACAGCCGGCTACATTTTTCTTAACTAAGGGTCTCACACACTGGCAATTTTGTCAACCTAGATGTAAACACCACTGCCACGTCCGAATCATAATAAATTTTGTTTACTGTAGTTAGACACTGGGTTTGCTTACATTTTAGTTAAAACAGCTGAAGATTTATCCTTCTGTCAGAGCCACTGGAAAATTGAGAGTCTTGTGCAAGTTGTAAGCTTTCTGCTTAATCTTCTGGAAACTTTTCCAATTTTCCTTTAATAACACCAGGAGGCCAGTGGTGTGCCACTTATGGATGGAGGGGGAGGAGTTCTGCATCCCAGTCTCCCTCCTTGACTCGGCTGACGGGCTCTACAAAAATGAAATGAAGTAATATACATTAGCACTAACTTATATACCAGGCTGTCACCCTCAGGTAAAATTGATCACAAATTACTGATTACCAAATCAGGAAAGTCATCAGTTATATTGTACTTGATTACTTTCTCATAAGAGGAATATATTACTGAATATGGTGAGACTACTCATGCATAAGAATTTGGAAATAACACCCCAGCAGCCCGCACTCAGGAGGGAAGGAGAATTGTGCTGAGGAAGTAGACTCTAAGTTCCTTATATAAATTGTTTTAAATCAGTTATTAAATTATGATAAAGACTGTGATGTGTACTTGAAAAATTTTCAACTGTTTTCCCAGTAGAAAACTTACAAATCACACATTCTTCCCTCTAGGAAGTGCCATGGTCACTAACATCAGCTATACTTCCTGGGGGGAAAGAGCTCTGATACTGGTCTAGGTCACAAAGTTAGGCCAATCTAGTCGATGGGATTCTTGCCAGAACAAAAAGATAAGACATTCTTTTTTTTGTGACTCATTTTCTCCTTGAAGACCCTTTTTGATCTGCCTTGACTCTTCTCGCTCTTCCTTCCTATGCCATGGTAGTTTTGAGACATAATGGAAACTGCCTCTCCTTTACAAGAGGGTTGTCCACCCTTGGAAGACCACATGGGCCAGGATGGGGGTCATAAGACAGATTCTAAGCATGGGAAAAAAAAAAAAGTGAAAGCAGTACTAACATCCACAAACTGTGTAACTAACTTAACCAGGAATATGGAGCTGAAGTATTCTCTTATGATAGAGTATGCATTTGTCCACATATAGACAGTTTTATCATTGGCAACTGATGGCAGCTTATTGAAATTCAGGCTCTGGGAAAAGAAACTAACCATATAAAAGAAATATAAAGTTAGGCTGATATCTCACAACTTACACCAAAATAAAGTCCAAATGATTAAGGCATGGCTTTTTCCCCCCCCCCAAACTGGAGTATATGGAGAGTCTCAGGGATAAAAGCAGAGATGTAGAGGGAAGTATGGTAAGTCAAAGGATAAACAGAAAATATCTTATTAGATTGTCTATTTTACACTAAGATTTGGTATCCTTGCAGTTTTAAAATATTTAGGCTAATCTTTTATTTTTATTCAAATGTAGAGAGCAATATACTTTTATGTTCAGGGAGTGATTTAAAATATTTCATTTTTATGTTTTATGCCCATCAGGCCCTCCCCTTCACCAGATTATCAGCATAGTTGGTATGAATACAGTTTGCTTGGCTGAGAAAGGACACCCTGTTCCTGGTGGTAGTCTGCAAGTGATACTTAGTTCTTGGTGTTCAGCTGGAGTCACCGAGGCCTAGAAACTACACAGAAGGAAGAACATTAGGAAGACCATATCCATTCACCAGTGTGAGCCTGGATGCTCTCATGGTTATTGACCATACTCTTCACTGTTTATGGTCAGATGTCAGCTTCTCCCAACACGTATTAACTTATCTGCAGCATTCCTAATTTCTAGTCAAGGTTTTATTAACAAATGGATGGACACCTAAAACCACAAAACTTCCTGACTGAATTGGTTCACTGCCTAGAGATTCATGATCCAATTTCATCCACAAATTTGCATTTTTTTAAAATATAGACACCAGCTAGAAATAAATCCAAGTCTTAATCTGGTTCCAGAATATGGATATTTGACTACTAGATTGCCCTGTTGGCCCCAGATCTAGCACCATACCCTCACAAATCATCATGGCCCACTCCATTCTTACTAGGAACAACTGTCCAGTTCAACTCAGAATTCCACAACTTTGATACTTGTGAGACCTACAAAACACATCTTCCCAAACAGAGGGAAGAGAGCCTCTTTTCAGATCATGTGCCATATGATATTAAAAAAAAAATCTGTAATACAGATGTTTAATATTTTATGGTGGAATTTGAAAGGAGATTCATTGTGATTTAGAATGCTGGGCTGATGCTTATAATTCATTATAAATGTGTCAGAATAGTGTTTCATAGAAAAAAAAAAACCCAATAACCCCAACCATTTAATCATCAAAGCTGGTTGTTTATAACAATAGGATATTTAATGTTATAGGACAGAAAACAAATGTCATGCAATGCATTTTTTTCTTTGCCTGAGCTTTAGTCTTCAGTAAGATCTGACAAATATTGGCATTATATGTCACTAAGAAGTAAAAGATCATGCTCTGACCTTCAAGAATCCCCACAATATGTACATTATGTTGATGTGCCCTTTGTTTTGTCTATCTTGGTTTGCTTTGGCGGTCTCTGCAATTTCAGGATGAGCAAGGTTGTTTTACCAAGTTTTCGATGGCATCATTTTAACCAAGAAATTAACTAAAGGCAAAGACTACTTCTTCTACTATTTCTTTCACTCTGACACAGCCTGAAGACTAGACATTGAGAAAGGTATAAGCCACAAATGGCTCAGATGCTCATTTAGCACTATTTGAGAACCACAGTGCCTTCACTAAAGCAGGTGTAAACTTAAAAAAGAAGATCAAAATTTTTGTTTCTTCTTTGCATTGGCTGTTCACTCACATGTCAAAAAAGTGCACCACCTTTAAAGTTCCAGTCACATTCCTCCTAATCTACAGAGACATGCCCCCACTCTGGAGCACTGCTATATTCACCTCCTCTTTCTTGAAACTTCTAAAGTTCTTCTAATCTGTATTGTACAATTTATCATTTAATTATATTTTCCTTGTTTTTGTGTCAGTGACTTTGCCTCCCCAGCCAGAGGTCAAGCATATTAAGATAAGTAACCACATCTCTTCCTTCCTAATACATGACATGGCACATGGCATACTCTTAATAAAACAATTCTATTGAGTTTATTACTTAAGTACAGACTCGTTTTAAAAGCAGACAGATAAAAAATAAAATGTAAATATTATTAGATCCCTGTTTTCTCTTATGAAGTCAGAGAAACTCCCCTCTAATATTAACTGTATATTTTTACTTTTCAAAGTAATTTTATACCTAATATGATTGATCATAATTGCCCTCAAAGATAAACAGAATTGACATAGTGTGTGAGCATGTGTTCATACATGTCAGTGACAGAGGCTAGAACTCAAGCCTCATAATTCTTAGCTGATATGCTTGACTCTAAATCATACTGGCAAAATTTGCTACTCATTTAGGAAAAGTACCCTTTTGATTTTGTCAGCTAATGACATCATTAAGAGAGTATGACTGAAATGCAGTGGAAAAGAAGAGGTTTCACTGAGTTTGGTAGACCAAAGAAATTGTTCCCCTTGTGTTCATAAAGTAGCAAAGTAATGGATCACACAGGGGTTAAAGTAGAATTACTGAAAGAAAACTCAGTTAGTAGGAGTCAAAGAATTAGTCTCAGTTTTGCACATCTCTGTTCTGAGCATCTGCAGTCTCAAGAATATCAAGGAGTTAATTTCAAGCAACCCTTCCAGCCTAATACTTTTGATTAACCTCTCCCTAGCATTAATAATTAGGAGTAACTTTTTTACTGTCCAATTCTATTATCTGTGTCTACTCTATTATTTGGGCCTTGGCATAATGTTATTATTTGAGTAGATATTTGAATTGAGGCAATATTTATTATCAGTTCCTAGTATCGTTCACCTGGTTTGTTCTTTAATTGTTTGGCTCATCTATTTATACATATTTTAAAAGCTAATTGGTGATCATATTACTTATTTAAGAAATCAAAACATGTTTCTTGAAGACATAAAGGCAAGTTTAATCTAATTCTACTGAGAGAAAAAAAAATCCCCATTCCTCTTTAAATCAGAGTGTTTTGATCAGTTAGTATTTATTAAGCACATATTCAGTACTCTAGAATACTGTATGAAGTGTGTTGAGAAAAGCAAAAGGAAAGAATCCTGCCCTCAAATGCCCAACAGTTATGCTAGGGAGTAAAACATGTGGAGATGCACAACTAGCTGACAACGCCGACTCTTATATAATAAACACCAAATTTGCTAATTTCCCTGGAGTAAATATTCCCACGTTGGCTAATTTCAAATCAACATGAGGTCACTGAACATTGGGTTGTGGAGAGATGCACAAAATAGGTTCTGGCAAGCCAGTTCAATTGACTCCAGCACACCAGCCCTCCTGCAGCAGTCTAATTCAAGCAAAGATCTCTTGGGTCAAAGTGATCAAGTATGTTCCGTGGAAAAATACCTTTCATATCTCTGAAGGACAGTGGCATATGAATGGGGGATAACTGATGTGAAAGTATTCCTGATCACAGAGAGATGATATAAGCAACAGTCCAGGAGCCCAAAGACAATGATAGGCTTGGAGAACAGAAATACACCTAGTTAGCATAGCATAGAAGGATCACAGAAAGTAAGGAAGAAATCTGGGAGGAACTATTGAGTGGTTTGGATTGTATCCTGCAGGTTTGCCTTTCCAAATATGTGAATAATATATGTGTCTATAAAGAAATAAAAACAATAATGACAAATACCAAATAACATTTTTTAAATATTAATTTGATGATCATAACCATGTCATTAAGAATTTTTTGAAGGTAGAGAGCGCCTGGGTGGCTGAGTTGGTTAAGTGCCTTCAGTTCAGGTCATGATTCTTGGGTCCTGGGATCCAGCCCCTCGTCAGACTCCCTGCTTAGCAGGAAGCCTGCTTTTCCCTCTTCCTCTGCTGCTCCCCCTGCTTGTGACCTCTCACTTGCTCTCTCTGTCAAATAAATAAATAAAATCTTTAAAAAAGATTTTTTGAAGGTAGAAATTACCAAGAATATTTGTACAGAGAGCTCTCCGAATTATAGGAGATCCCAGAAATACAAAATTACTCTAGGAAAAGAAATATCTTTTCAGCCAAATTAGATTAAATTCTTACAGCAGTTATATTCAGTAGCATATTGGAGCTAGAAGATTCTTTTTTTTTAATTTTCCTCCGAATAAATCTAAATAAATCTATGTTCTGCCCTAAAGAACTTTAACTTCAACCCTTCTTCATGGCAGAATCTACTGTTATAGTACTATTCCAAAATATTTCCATTTTTGTTGGAATCCCTACTGATAAGGCTTCTATTTTGATAATTCATGTGGCTGGATATCAAACAGCTGCCAGGATATCTACCAACATCTGCTGTTCAGTTTTTATCAGTTTGTCCCATCTGGCCTACATTCAACAGGACCCAAATCAAGACTGAACAAAATCACAGGACCTTCAAAAGCAATTTCACATTATTTTTGGAAGCACTGAGTATTCTTTCTCAGTTGTTAGAGTCAGGAACTATGTTGTCTATCATCCTGTAGACAACTCTGAAACTTTTCAGATTAAACTTTTCAACACTCTTCCCTCCACCAAATGTTAACATTACTAAAATATGTGTTTAATGTTCATCTGTACTGGCTTCTATTTGGTTCAGAAATGCTAAATGTGATTTAAAAATAGTAAATTATTAATCATGATGGCTAAAACACATTTTAATTATTAATTTAATTTCTACAGGATTTCTCATCTTGGGCATTTAAAAATTTTTTCCCAGGACTCCTTGCATCCATCCTTCCTTCCACTCAGTTCCATGCAGCAGATTTCTGAGGATTCTGAGATTTCTTTCATGAGGGAAGATACCCTTCCCTCATGCCTCACAGTACAACTTGTTATTAAGGATCTCCTATCCCTGCCCACACCTACTGAGAAAATAAAAGGGGCCAGTATAGTAAATACACCAAATACCCAGTAACATGAAAATTCATTGTCTATGAGTCTACCGTCTTTCAACTTCTCCTGGGTTAATTCCTCTCCTGTGAGCCTTTGTAGCACCTGCTCAGTCCCAGTGTCTCCATGTTTAATACCTACCTGGTATTCTACTCACTTAAAAAAAAAAAAAAGATATACAGTCTCATTTTTAAATGAAGAGACAGATACAAGAAAGCAAATGATCCTCCAAAAGTCATGCAATAAATCAATGGCAGAACAATGATGAAATGAAGAAGATTTGACTCAACAAACCCAGCTCTTCCAAGAACTTCCCCAGATACCAGTAGCAGCACCTTATGTATTTGCTAAAGCAGAGTGGAGACATGTTTTTCACTTCAAAGAAAAGTGTGGCAGGCAAATCAGAAGATAAGGGCATAAATGAATATTTTATTCACATTATTTTTTATAAAATCATGATGAAAAGAAATAAAATATAGTTTGAAAAGAATAGCATTACAGTTGTACTATCTCCTTCTTTGTAAAAGGCCTAACTAGAGAAAACACACATTTCCACTGTGTCCTTATACTCAAGATTGAGAACTGAGATAATTTTCTATCATAAGGGCCCTAAAACAAATCCCACCTTCCTATAACATTTGTAAAGTACTGTTTTCTATGAATGTTCAAGTGAATTTCTATAATATTCCACTTTGTTCTACCAATGGTTTGGTGGAACCAACAATTCTGATACGGTTCTCCTCCATAAGGAATTAAGGGTGATAAGCCAAGGACCATTAGAGTCAGACAAAGTGGGTAATCTGGTTTCTAACTCTTACCCTAGTAAATTCCCCTCTAGCATCACCTACAGGTAACCAGGATCCAGGAATTTTTTGCCCAATTTTTCCCAAGCCCGTTTCCAAGGTCCATCAATGCCTCTCCCTCATGTCTCTCCTCCTGGGGCCAGGAGTAATACCATCTTCCTCCCGGCCCAGGATGGTCCAGGGCTGAGAACAGAGTTTGGACATGCAGATGAGGTGTCCACACATAAGCACAAGGCTCTCTGTAGTACAGAACAGATCTGGGGATGGGCAGAAAAGAACCTTAGTCAAGGGTAAATATCCAGGGGCTGGGGCCAGGGCCAGGTCTCACTATGCCAGCATAAATCTAAGAATTCTACATTCAAACCTGATGCTTCTCATCTTTAACATATTTACCACACTGTTTCATTCATTTACTTAATTTTTGAGTATTTAGATATGTGGTATGAAGGCCTCCTTTTGTGTTCTTTCACCAGCCCTCCAAATGTTAAACACAGGACTGCTATCTACCTTCAACCCACAATGGATGTGAATGTATATCACAAAGAAACGTCAGGTGATTTGATCAACGTCATCAAGAATGGACTAGAATTCTTATTCAAAATAATTATTGTTTAAGGATTTTTAGGCAAAACTCAAATTTATGATTATACAGCATTTTAAGCTCTCTTTGCTTTCCCAATTTTGCTGTCAACACTGATCCATTTGTTGATATCATGTCAAATTTCGACTTCATTCATTCTATAGAGACTCCAAAACAGAATAATCCTTCAGTTTCTTTCTACTATATCCATTCCAAAAAAGTAGCGAATTTAGCCTAGCTCTTCATTTCTCTTTATAGAGCACTGGTATTTTTATTGCTATGAGAAATTTACATGCCACTTTCAAAGTGCTAATTCTTACTCAAAATAGCTTTGGCACAGTGTTATGCAAGATTTTTCCTCAAAAGGAAATGCTGAATCTACAGATCCAGTGTGGGAAATTTCGAGGTTGTGCCCAGTGACTTTACTATGTCTGCCAGGGAAGTCCCTCTTACTATTTAAGAGCAATTTCATCTTTGGTTTGAGCAGAACTTTTGTAGCTTAATGGGTGATAATTTCCCCGTCAGACATCTCATATTCTGCATGCCCCTCATCTGGCCTGTGTCACATAAAGAGGAGGGAATGTAATTTCCACCCACCTGTAGAAAACAGCTAAGTTTTATTTCCTATGCGATTCCCAATACACTGCCCCGTGAAAGGAATTCATTATCCACAGATGAAGTAATTATCCTCAAGTAGAGTGGAGTTGAAGCACATAAACTTTTAACTCTGACAGAGATGGGTTTGAAGGCTGGCTCCCCCAACCCTTACATACTATATGATCCCTGGCAAATTGCTTAATGTTTCAAAGCTTCCGGTTTCTCATCTGTAATGCAGAAATAATATACCTATCTTATAGAGTAATTGTGAAGATCAGATGAGACAATATATATAAAGTTTCTGGCACCTGATGGGCATTCAATAATTACTATTATTATTCAAGCATCTAAATAATTACCATCATCCTGCTGTTAAGTTTTTTACTTCATCAGTCACTTCTTTGTGAATGATTCCTTTGTGACCTCAAGTCTTTTCTCTCTAATCAGGCACCACTACTCAAATGTCTCAGCATTACCTCAATTTAATTTGTGTAATACAAAACAACATCGGTTAAAAAAAAAGCCTCAAATTTCCTGAATGTAAAAAAAAATTTGGATACATTTACTTTTTAAAGCAATAATAAAGAAGATATGAAATGTAGAGTGAAAACCTCTCTCCTCCCACATCTTTCCTAAATTCCCATGGCTAAGCCTGGTTACAATCAGGTATGTTTCCTCAATGTCATTTTTTATTCTTCTCTTTCATTCTTCCAGTGTATACAACCTATCACTAAATCCTCACATTTGTGTTTGTAAATGCCCCTCATGCCTATTACTGCTCCTTAATTTCCTTTCTATTAATACTACTCTAGGTCCTCACCGTTGCACATCTACCTAAACACCTCCCTGACACCTGATCCCTCTCACTTTCCTCCTTCCTCCCCCAGATTATTCCCCTATGCAAGGTTCTACTGCTTACCGCATCCAGTGGGTGCACGAAGCTACTCAGCTTTCACAACCCTTTGGAGCTATACTTGCCTTTCTTATTCACCTAATGTATTATAGTATAACAGAGATGATAATTTTACATAAAGTAGGCATTTGTTTGGTTTTATTTTTTATCACCTCAGAGACTTGGTTTATGTCCCTTTTATTATGGTTGAAATATGTTCACCCAAAATTCATAGACTGAAGTTCTAGCCCCCAGTACCTCAGAACATAATTGTATTTGGAAATAAGGTCTTTACAGAGGTAATCAAATTAAAATGAGGTCATTAGGGTGGACCCTGATCCAATATAACTGGTGTCTTTTTAAAAAGGGGAAATTTGGAGACAGACATGCACAAAGGGAAAACACCATGTGAACAAGAAGGTAGAGACAAGATGATGCTTCTGAGTCAAGGAACTCTAAAGCTTGTTGGCAAACCACTAGAAGCTAGGAAAGATGCATGGAACTGATCTTCCTCACAGCCCTCAGCTGCAGCTAATACTAGCATCTTCTCTCTTCCTCCAGCTTTTGGCAGGAAAAGGACCTGCAATGGCCATCTTGTGTCCCAGAAGCACCAAGTGCGAGAACAAATGGCTAACATGCCAAGAATGGCAGAACAAGAACGCTGTAAGTCCATGAGTCCTCGATGGCATGCCTCACAGCCAAACTAATGCCAGAAAATGCCAATCTCCAGACTTCTTATGTGAAGAAAACCAAGCTTTACTGGTTTCAGCCACTTTAGTGAGAGCATGCCCAACTGACAATATGCTAGGAGAGTCAATTACATGAAGGGCTTGCTTACCTTCCCTGGCTGGGACTTTTTTTCTCCTGGCATGTAGTAGATACTCAGCAGATAAATGTTAGTATTCTTCATTTTATGTTACATTAACATCTGACCAATGTGGGTTTACTTATCCTGCATAAATACGGATAGTCTGGCAATAAAATATTTATTGTTTCAGTTGTGGTAGCCACTAGTGCTATTCTCCAAATATTTTCGAGCTCCATCATTCAAGCACCAATGACAAAATTTCATTTTTCTGCCCCATGTTAAGTTAAACATGACTATAGGACTTGTTTTAAGAAATATGAATGGAAATGATGTGTCATTTCCAGGTAGAAGCTTTAAGAACCAATGCACAACTCATGACAATTTCTTTTGCTCTATTCTGGCAACTGGCAATGCTCCAGTTGGGAGCTGCCAGCACCCTGTGTCCCAGAATAAAGATGGTGTGGAGCAGAGCTTTTGGCTGACCCCCAATGGATATTTAATGTGAGTAAAAAAGTTAACCTTGCTGTTTTAAGCCACTGGGATTTTTGCTACCACAGAATAACCTAGCCTGACTAGTCTATAAAACCAGCTTATCTTGTGAAACAAGATTTCGGGTTGATTTGAACACTAAAACCTCCTATGGCCGCCATTTTGCCTTCAGTGATCTGTGATTTAGGTCTTTTTCTATGTCTTTTATTAACATTCATATAGTTTCATAATACTATATGGCTCTCACCCAGAATGGTTATGAATAATTTTATGACCTTATTAACCCAGGTACTGCCCTCGAGGCACTTATGAGATCTATAGTGTATTGAGCTTCTCTATAAATATTCAGCACATGCACAAACCACTGGCAAAATGTAAAGCAACAACAGCATAAAAAGAAAAATTACCAAACACATTTAGAAACTGAAGACTTAAGGAAGGACAAAAAGGGGGGAAACAATTCATTTTTCAACACTTTCAGCCTTCAATTCCATAAAAGTCTTCTTTTTTTATGTGTTACTGTAAGTGTTATTAATAGTCATATCTGGGTTCAGGGCACCAATGGCAAAATCACAAGGTCAACAAGGTTTGTGTTACCGCCTCAAGCCTTGGCAGTGGTAACTGCTTCTCCATTTCCATACTTTCTCCAATCTGTAGCCCTCCTTCCAAATACTCCTTTCTCCTAGTGTCTTCTGCTATTCCTTTATCAAAATCAGAACATTGAGGACAAAGATATCTGTGGCTTACTATACATTATAATGACAGACAATTTGCATTTAAATTCTTCCTGCAATCATGACTTGCTGGGTCCTGTCCCCATTTTAATGATCTAAAGTACTGATGATCTGGAAGAGATGAAGCTTTGAGTGTTGTTGGGAAAATTAGCTTCTTACCTCTGAAATCATTCAATGGAATTCCTCCATCCAAGACATAATTGCAACTTTTTTCAAACTACACTAACCAGTGGACACAACAGTAGTAATAATTCCTAACAGTATTATTGAGTGCTTCCCAAGTACCAGGCACTTTTCAGGACAACTCCCAGGAGTCCTACCAACTATCCTGTGAGACAAATAACATTATCCCCTTCTTTTTAGAGGTCAGTAAATTGGCCCAGGGATATACATTTAGCTCCTGCTGTATTCTGCCTCTCTGTTATTTTACATGTAGCTCAAATGGAGAGCTCAAATGGAGGCTATTGTTCATAGCCTTAGCCCAGGTTAGTCTGGAAGATGAAGGGTAAGAGAAAGGTGATCCTTAATGGATTTTCTGTTTCAGTTCTCTTTTCCTTGCCCTTCTGCTATGGACTATGTTCCCTCAACATTTATATGTTGAAATCTAATCCCTAATATGATGGTAATTGGAGGTGGGGCCTTTGGGAGGTGATTAGGTCACGAGTGTGGAACCCTCATGAATGGAATTAGTGCCCTTATAAAAAAGGCCCCAGAGAGATCCCTCACCCCTCCCACCATGTGAAGACACAGCAAAGAGAACTATCTAGGAACCAGGAAGCAAGCCCTCACCAGCCACTGAATCTGCTGACCACACGATCTTGGACTTGCCAATCATCAAACTCTGAGAAATAAATTTCTGCTCTTGTAAGACACTCATTTATGGTATTTTGTTATCACAGCCTGAATGGACTAAGGTACCTTGCATAGAAATAACCTTTTCAAGCTGGAATGTTTAGACCAGGTTATGCTCTGCCATCACCTTAGGCTATTTTGGTATTTTGTTTTATATCCAGCACCTTGTGCTCCACTGGACAGGGGATTAAATTCAGTCCCCAGTTTTACATTCACTGGCTTACTGAGCTTTAGCTACCTGCCACTCTTGGAAGCCAGTTTTTCTGTTTCCCTATCCTGCCAATGATTATTTCAGAGATGGATCAGAACATTCCGATTCAAGAATATGCCTTCCATCTGGAATTGGGCTACCCATGTCAGAATTGCCTTTTCCCTGATCAGAGCTATGCAGATAGAATCCTCAAGAGACAGAATGGGTGAGTGGAGTGAAACCTGAAGTTACTTTTGTCTAACCATGAAGGTCATTAGATGGTCAATGAAATACTGCAGTCTTCTATTCCTCTTGCCTCCCCCAATGCTGCTATGACAGGGCACAGCGTACAGTAAGAAGTCAATAAATGCTATTGACCGGTATTCTTAAGTTCTTTGCATAATTTGTTGAGGAATTTTTCCTCTTTAATTGTGGAACTCAAGTATATTTCAGGGAGTTAATTCTGCACTGGTCTGACTCATTTGCAATTTATTTTTTAAAGAAATTATTTGATGTCTAAGGGCCTTTTAAAAAAAGAAGCCATTTCCTTTTGAACAATGAAATCACGTTTCAGTGGCATAATTGGACTGGAACACAGACAGGCTCAAGTTTAGCTCTAAACTCAGACCCATGAAGGTCGATTGGAAAAATGCAGTCGCCCACCCCAGTCTTAAGTGGCACTTTTTTTCAAATTGTGTCACAAACATGCATACAAAACAAGGGCTAAGTGTTACGGATTATAACCTAAAGCTTTCCAGCCATGTCAGTTAGGAGAGAAAAATAAAAGGAAACTTGCAATACTTCAACTGAACTTTCTTTCATAGCATGTAGGAGGGTGAGGGGAAATCAGTTAGGTTAAAAAAATAGCCTACAATGTGACCAAAAAAAAAAAAATTGCTTTACCATGCTTTGCTTTTCTTTCAGGGTACTATCAGTTTGGCTACAGCCTGAACAAACAAAATCTGTCTTTTTAAGAAACGTCAACTCTCATAACTACTCAATAAATCAAAAACAATAAAAGACGTGTCCTGCTCATAGACCAATGCACAGCAGTTATATCAAGCAGTTTCACCTTGTACCCCCTTTGCTCAGCTACCCATATTTACCTATTTATAGGCCCATCCTTGCCCCCTCCTCCATCATCGTGTAGGCCCTCAGAGCTGTGTGGAAATCTGTTCACCTTTGGGTTCCTCCTACTTCTGGGTCTAAGTAACTGCCCCCTACATTCACATTTACCTGTCACTGGCTTGTCTATTAGTACCCTCAAAAGGATTTTTCCTGTCACCCGACAAGAAGAGATTTTTCGAGTCCAATAGATAAACAATTTATGAAATAATATAAAAGAGATTAAATCAATGGAGGTAAAAGAGACCTCTCAAGGCAGTGAGAATTGCCACTAGCAATAAGTGGTTTTAGGGTGGACAGCTTTGAAGACTATACTTTAAAAAAAATATTCACAAAAATTGTTACCATGAAGAAGGGCCCTAAATTCATCTGGCTCAACTACTTTATTTTATAGGTATGGAAAAGTAGCCCAGAAAAGTCAAGAGAATTAGCCAGGTTCACATGGTGAATTACTGACAGCCCTGAGACTAGAGCCAAAGTGTCCTAAATCCAAGCTTTTCTTCCCCAGTTCTCTAGGGAACTCTGTAGTGTTTTACAAATTGACATGATTCCGTAAATATTGAAGGGAGCAAAGAAGAGAAGGAGAGATTAAGGAAGGGAGGGAAGAAAGAAGATAATATATTCTGCAGTCCTTGGACAAAGGATAAAGCTTTAGAAAGTGCTGTCTTTCCCGGTGTGACATGGAGTGCAGCAGAGTGAAACAGTGTCGAGAGAAATAAGTAACACGGCTCCATCTGGGGTACAAGGACCCAAAAAAACACACCTGTCCCAGAAGCAAGAGTCCTATCTTAGAAGAGGTTAGGCAAGACTATAGGCACAGGGGACATACAGAGAAGGAAACTGCCACTTGCCCTTCAGAGAGTGTCTGAGCTCGTCTGACCCCAACGTCAGTCTTCCAAGACTCTTAAGTCACAGTCTCAGCCCCTCATGCTTCAGGGCTTTTCCCTCCCTCTGCCATTTAAGATCCATAATCAGTATACTTTCATAGAAGACCCTCCACGGCTCCAAATCCCCGCCCTCTCAGCCTAACTACCCAGTACAAGCTGTGCCTTTGCAGTTCACTGAATTTATTACCATTTTCAGAACTAGACCTGCATGTTACCACAACGCTGCTCAGACATCTCCACTTGGAATGCCCTTCTGCCACATTTCCAACTGTTAAAATTCTGCGTTAAAGAACATCTCTTCTTTAAAGCTGCACCCAATGCCCAATCATATCAAATTCTCCTCTTTGTGGGGCCCATGACACTGTGTCCTAGCTTACAGGTTTGAGCTATGTGCTTTTTCATCTCATTCAGAAGAGACTTGAGATTGTTAGTAAAGCTACTTAGGGACATGTCTGTCTTTCCCACTAGGTTGTAAATTCCTCCAGGAAAGAGACTGTATCTTATTTATCTGAAGCCTCACTCAGCAGGATCTAGTGAGTGTCTTGCAACATGTGTGAGACTACACAGTGTTTATTCCCTTGAATTGCCTGGCCTTACCTTACCTAACTTATATTAACTTACCTTAACTACATTCTGTGGTCTCTGAAACTGATAAAAAAAAATCATTACGTTAAATAAAATAATTGTCATTAAGGTGAAATAAATTAACATATAGGAGAAATGTAATCTCAGTGTTGTCTCCAAGCCAGTTACCTACATTGGAGAAACACTATTTAACAATTTCCGGTAAACTAGATCAGAACTGCCTGAAAGTTACTATCTGCTACCTTAGCATGGTCAAATCAGCATTTATTATGGATTTAGAGGCATATAATGATTTTTTCAGGTTAAATAAAGGAAGAAGAAAATAAAACAGAGTGGAAGAGAAATAATCACAGTCAACAAATGATGTCTCCAAAGGAACATCAATATAATGTAATTAAAAGTCAAGAAGAAATCTTTTCATCCTGAATGTACTTAAAGTGTTTATCTCTTTACTGTTTGAAACATTTCATCAAACTTACTCAGCAGCTATTCCCTGTGGGCCTTTACAAGCACATGATAAATGTGAGGTTTGAAAGTTCTGCTCTTTTGAGTTATTTTGATGTATTTTATTTTGAGTTATTTTGTGCGTTTGTGTGGAAGCACGCATGCATGCACACATGCACACGCATGCATGTGCATGTACATACACACGAGCACACACTCTGGAAAGACCACTGAATGGTAAGTCACAATGCCAACACATCTTAACCTGTGACACTGGAAAAGCACATTAGCTTCATGGGTGGGAGCTTTCTTATCATTATAATTGGGGTACTGAAAGGAGGATGTCTAAATTCCTTTCTGGTTCTTCAGCCTTTGTATTTATGTAAATGCATATCATTTAAATAATCACCTAACACTAAACACTTTAAAGCTTTTTTATATCTATACCTAGCAATGATAGGACTTTTAGGTTCCATGGACCATCTTCACCCACAAAACCTTAAAGGGAGAATGTTTCAGATGAATCAATGTTCTGATTTAATCTCATATCAGGTGTTGCCATACAATCTTATTTTGTCTTCTCTCAGTTTGGTTTCACACATAAAAAAAAAAAAAGCCCTTGGAAAACGTGTGCAAATTGTTAAATGTCAGCTGAATGTCATTTTCCAAGTTCGGCACTCAAATAGGGCTCTCTGAAAATTGGTTGTCATCTGCTGGGAGTTAAAGGAAAGATCTTTGAAAAGGTCCTCAGAGGCTTCATTTCTAGAGGTTTTTAAGGTCTCACAGGAGCTGACTGCTTCCCCACACAAGCCATTTTCCCCTTGGTCTCCTGCAGTGTCATGGTCCTTCCAGCTTCCTTGCCTTTGATTGTGCCATTCATCTGGCCAAAAATGCACCCCGCCCCCCGCCCTCTGTCTGTCCAAGTGTTACTATCCATCACAAAAGACATTACGGTACTTCCACTATGAAACGGTGTCATCTCTACAGCCATGCACAGTCTTCCTTCTCTACAGCCTGACTGCACTCAGACCCTGCACCCACCAGTCCTGGTTTCGACAGTGTTTGTTCCCAGTGCTCATTTCTCTCATCTCAAAACTTGATTGTAACACTTCAGGGTAGAACTCGATTTACCATACCACTCACATTGCTTAGCACAAATTGGTCATACAAGGGGCATTCCAACAGGTAATATTTGTTCTACCTTCATCCCCTATTGTCCTCAACAAGCAGAGGAATTTGAATGTCCTTGTTGCCATCAAAGATAGGCCACACAGCTGTTACTATTTTTTTTTTTAATGATAAGAAATTAAGGCAGGTAACCAAAGAATTAAGAGCAATACTTCCCACTTTGGTCATATGAACATTTCAGAATAAAGCAACATTTGAGCTTGAAATACCTGGATCATTGTTTCCACACCTAATTAACTCTGCATCCTCTAAAAGCTTTTGCCCAAACCCTAGGCTGCTTTTCATAACCTAGATACAACTGCCACAGCTTACTGGAGAACTTAAATACAAATGCCCAAACCAAGTACCATTAAGGAGTGAGGTGTAAGCTGCCCAAGGATAGACATGAGTATCTGATGGAGCTACACCCTCTCAAAATCTTGGGCATTTGTCTTACTGCCAGATTGACCTTCTCTTGAGAAATACGGTTATTTTTCTCTCATTGAGGTGGCATAATCGGTGTGTTGACTCTTGTTTTCCTTCCAGGTAAATGGGACAGAGATAGATGAAGAAAAATACAGAGGGAGCTTTGATGAATCTATGCAGTGTTTTATTGCTGATGCAGACTGATTCCATAAATTTCTAGAAACATAACACTTCAGGAGGAAAGAGGGTGGGGGGTCAGAATTGAGGGTGGGGGTGAGGGTAATGGAAGTCAATGCACCTTATCAGTAGTTGGGCAGACACACTCACTCTGCAGATGGACCTCATCACATAGGAAAAATCAGATGACATTGAATAGAGCTTAATGTTTTCATTAAAGCGAGAAGAGACTTTTACTTGCCTAAGAAAAATGTCTTAACTAAAAAATAGATTTTTCAAAGACCACAGACAACAGCAAGGTAAAATGTATCTGATTTATGGCAGGTTTAAAAGGTCTTCTTCCCACATGTGAGCTTAGAGCCACCATAGGTGCCACAATAGGATGACAAATGGAGAAATAACTCAACAGGAAAGCAGCAAGGCAGTGGGCTCTGGGGTGGCAACGGCCACGCCACTCGGCCTCGGAGTGAAATCCCAGTGCTGAGGGTAAGCAACTGTGTTACGGGGTGCAGGAGGCAGATAAAGAAAGGAGGGGGACGCTGGCAGTCAGAAAAGTAGAATTTTTGTCCCAGGCTTGCCACTAATCATCTGCGTAGCCTTCAGGAAATCATTTCACCTTTCTTTACCTCCACTTTTGCATCTCTGAATGATAATAACAATGGCCCGTTTCCACCTCCTCACTGGGATGTTATAAAAGAATAAAATAAAACACAGTATGATAATAGATGAACTCATTACTTGAAGAGCTCAAAGCACCATACAAATGTAAGGTATTAATTATGTTCTAACGGTATCATTTCAGTGAGAGAGACAAAAAAAGAAGAACATATTATTAAATTACATATTTGAAAAGATAAGAGGCATATTGGGAGAACTGCTTTCAAGAGATATTATAAAAGCTGGCATTCTATTTTCTAGACACCAGCCAATCCTCACGCAAAAACACAGATCCGAGATGAGGGAGAAACAGCCGATGGTGTACAGGAGGTGAACCGTGTACCTGGGTAAATTGCAGAAATGTACTGACAAAGTAAAACTGATGACGTACATAATGAGCACCGCAAATTAGCAAGCATACAAAAGACTTTACAATACAAAGAATTGAGAGAAGAGAGAGGTTCAGGGCACATTCAAAGCCACAGATGAGCTTAAAAGGACAATTATGAGAAGCATTCCTTCCTGCCTGAACACATGGAAACATAGGTAATGAAGAGCCAGACCTTTGCTGAGGTCCATCCCGCCAGCAGCATGAACAATAATTTCAGGTACTAGCTGGAACTTCGGGTCCGAGCAAAAATAATCGCTTAATAAATCCTTAATGTGTACCTAGTACGTGTTAGGATTTGTGCATTAGGCTGTGGGGGAGACAAGAGAAGGAAAAGCTGGAAAATTCTGCCCGTATAGGCCAGCTAGCAAGAAAGGATGAAAATGTAGGCAACAGTGTTTAAATGCTAACCACAGGCTACTGACAATGAATATTACAGTTGGTTACTTGGTTATTATATCGGTTATATATTGGTTAGTTGGTTACTGTATTATAGTTGGTGTTATAGTTGGCTAGAAAGATAATGAGAGGGCCTGCTTCGGTGTGAACAGTACTATTAACTACCATTTCTGAGCTCCTACCATATGGTAGGCATAGTATATTCAATGAATTTTGTAAAATAAATTCAAACCTTGCCAGGTTAGTTATTTTCCCCCTTTCATAGGAGAGGTGATTGAGGCTCAAAGTCACACAACTAGCTAATGAGACAGACAGGATTCACAGCCAGTTCTGATTGGCTCTAAAGCTCATGCTACTTCCATTGTGTTAGGCTGCTTCTCTGGAAGAAGCACAATTTTTGATCTCAGTGACAGGCTGGAGGAGAATATCATTCGAAAAATAAGCCCACCATCCATGGCCCTCAAATCATACCAAATTGGCAACAGCATAAACCACCTTCTTTGAAAGACTGGACCTGAGGAAGAGGATGCATACATATAGGTAAATATGTAAATATTACAAATCCTTGAAAGTATTACATATATGAAACTTAATAATTCACCTAATGCAAAATTATGTTAGACTGTTTTGTAGAATATTCAAGCCCCAATCCAAAAAAGGTCTCCCCTTTTGCTCGCATTGCTATTGCTTCCACACAGTGAAATTCTTGTGTATGTACACCCCGTGGGCTACCTAGATTAGTTATCTTCCTATGTAAATACCTCAGACTTCGCATCTGCTATACGATTTAATCCTGAGAGCCTGGGGCTAAAACAGAGAGAAAAAGATAATAAACAATAGTAACTAAAGAAAGAACATAAATATACCAAGACCAGAGAGCAGCGATACCTGCTGGTACACTAGCATCATTCAATATGAGAAGCTTTATCCTCCTTTAAAGTATTAATCAGTAGGGAGATTTTTCAGAGCTCCAAATCAACAAGATTCATTTTTTTCTTTATCCGAGATAAAGTCTCCTTTGTACCTCACGCTCTTTTCATTTTGCTGACATTCTATAGCTTGATGGACATGAATAAATAGCCCGAAATGGTCAGTTCAGAGATTCCTAGACAAACTTGGCAGAACTCAAAGTGCTGGGTTTCCGATGGGCATGGACATTAGACCTTCTGGAGTGTTACCCACCCAGTCAGAACATTTGACCATTCATTCATCATTCCTTATTTTCTCATTCCAAAATGGCCACATGCTGTCCTGCATTTGTTTCCACACACATTGCACCTTCGGCAGAGGGTCTGCCGTTCCTGTTTAAGGCAGTTATTGGTCTCACATTTATGATAATTTATCAAATGTCCTTCTGAAATTCCATTTTTTTATGAGGGTATATAAGAGATTCATAGCATCTTTGCTCTATTTGGCAAAAAATAAAAGCTTTGAAATTTCTTGGCCTGTTTCAAGAAGGAAGCTTAAGGCAAATCCACTCTTCCTCTCTCCTAAAGGGATTGACATCACCCTTGGGCGGTAAGCATTCCTGATGCCAAGGTTGGCACGCTGAATCGTTATTTTCTGTAATCTATTGCATGAAAATATGTAAAATTCTGACAGTTGCATTTGGAATTAGGGCCTCGTCTAAGAGCCACAAAGGCATGCCTCCTCCTTAGCAAGTCATTCAACTCCTACCCAGAATATCAATATCACATAACAAATATATGTTTGCTGACAACTCATCTTGTACCAAGTGAGTTTAAGTGCATGAAATTAGAGAAGGTAAGACAGGGGAGAGGTCTAGGCCAGGTGGAATGAGAGTAATAGAATCGTTCAACAAAATTATGATTACCCCTATTACAGATGGGTTAACTGAGGCTAAGAGAAAGTAAGTAATGTGTGCAATGAACACAAAGCGCAATGGTGTCCTGTTTGATATCAGGACTCTCTGGCTTCAAAGACCATGTTATGTTCACTTCTTAGTAATACAGAAAGAAAGAATACATACTTTGAGTAAATGTCATGTCAAAGAATCTACAGTTTTACACAATTACCTGACATCTGATTGAAAAGAAGTTAAAAGATGCCCCTCTCTCTGCTGCTAAATTATGCTGAAAGAATGTGTGCACATGCATGCTTTCTCTATACACATACACTGCTAAGAACCTGGTTGGGGCAGAGAGAAGCAGTATCACATAGCCACTTTTTTTTTAACCAATACAACAGAAACCAAGATTAAGAAAAACATACACAAGGGGAATAAAATCTCCGGTAAGTATCTATTTATAAGGATTCAGGACATCCATACGACCAAAGAGCTGGCAATCTATTTCTAGAACATGTGAAGATTTTCTCTTAATTACAAGAACACAGCCATGTCACTAAAAATGAGAATAGTGAAACACTTAGTGCTGTTCAATGAAAATATAATGTAATCCACAAATGTGAATCACATGTAATTTTAAATTTTCATAGTAGTCACATTAAAAAAGTAAAAAGAGACAAGTAAAATTAATTTTTTAAGAGATTTATTTATTTATTTTGAGAGAGAGAGAGCAAGTGGGTGGGGGAAGGGCAGAGGGAAAGAATCTCAAGCAGACTCCCCTCTGAGTGGGGAACCTGACTCCAGGTTTGATCCCAGGACCCTGAGATCATGACCAGAGCTGAACTCAAGCATCAGACACAACCGACTGAGCCACCCAGGTGCCCCTAATATTAATTTTAAAAATAAAGTTTTATTAATTGTTTTAGTCAGTTCAGACTGTTACAACAGAATATCATAGACTGGATGGCTTTTAAAACACAGACATTTATTTCTCACAGTTCTGGAGGCTGGAAAGGCCTAGATCAAGCCACTGACAGATTAACTGCCCAATGAGGGTCTGTTTCCTGGTTCATAGATGGCCATCTTTTTGCTGTGTTCTCACATGGCAGAAGGGACAAGGGAGCTCTCTTGGGTCTCTTTTATATGGGTACTAACCTCATTTAGGAAGGCTTCACCTTCATGACCTAATCACCTCACCAAAACCCATTTCCAAAAGTGTTCACACTGGGGATTAGGTTTCAAAATATGAATTTGGAGAGGTGGTCACAAATATTCAGTCTATAGTACTCCATATATACAAAATACTACCACTTCAAGATATAATCTATACAAAAAGTATTGAGATATTTCACATTTTTTCATAAATCCAGTGTGTATTTTATACCTAAAGCTCATCTTAATTCAGACTAGCCACATTTCAAGTTCTTGGTAGCCACTTGGAGCTAATGGGTACCATATTGGATAGCACAGTTCTATACCATGCCTCTACGAAAAGGAGCTAGAATGGATGTGTGTCAATACATCAGAATAATAGCTATTCTTCTTCTTATTGGTCCCCTTGGTTCATAAATAAAGGATCCAGATTAACCAGACTACTGAGGAGTGGAGGGGGACAGAAAAGTCTAGGGAGAAGTTTCAAGGATAAGTACAGGCAGCTGCGGTTGGCATCCTGAGGGACAGAACTAGTCCCCTCACCAGGAAAACACTGAAATGGATGGATGAGGTTAAGGAGAGAAAAGATGTCTTGAAAGAAAGACTTCCTGTAATGTGTACTTTTTCATATACCTCAGACTATGAGTCAGCTGGTGGAGAAGGTCAAAGGGCTTTGGGTGACAATCTGACACTCCAGAGTAATGAAGCAAGAGCTGGGAATATGCACCAGAAGCCCACCTGCAGACCACAAAAGATTTGGTCACTGCTCAAGTTCATTGAGTAGGACCAATGGCTACAGTCATACCTTCTTCGCTTGACAAATATTTTGGCTGAGGAAGATTTCACCCAGAAAAAAAAAAATTTCAGAGAGACCATAACAGCAGTAACTGGAGAAAAATTTAAAAAGCATCATAAATCAATGGTAAAAAGAATGGATTATTTTATTTTGTAACTGCCAACAAGAAGGTGAACTAGAAAAACTCTAGTTATATCAAAATATTAAACCTTTCTCTTTAACAAGACAATAGAAAGCTAGAAGAAAATATCACAGTATTGATAATTTCCTAGGATAAGAGAGATTTTTGTAAGCATAGAACTTATGGAAGAAAGCCATTTGGCGGTGTGAGAAACAATCAGTGTGTTTGTATCAAAAATAGAACAGTTCTGAAATTCAACAAACATCATAAGCCAAATTAAAAACAAAGGACAACAAGAAAATAATATAAATGTGTTTTTATAAATTGATAGCAAAAATAAAAATGAGTTAAAGACATGTACAGACATTTCAAAAAAGACAATAGAAAAGTAAATGAAAGGCATGAAGGGACAATAGCCTGGCAGAATTCAAATAAACTGAAAACTGAATTATAATATACAAACTTACCAGTCAAAATAAAATGAAACTTAATTTAAAAGATACTGTGCATGTGAAATCCATCTACAGGATTGCTTATTATTGTATTATATGTACCAGCCAAAAGACAAAAAGATGGGAGGATTCTATGTGCTAATGAGAGGAAAATTGGTTAAATTATATAAAAATTAATAAAATAAAATAAAAAATAAACTCTCTTTTAGAATAATGTTTAATGACATGCTTTTGATGTGTAATAAATAGGAGGAAAATTTAGTCTACAAATATTTATTTGATGTAATTCTGGACAAAAATGGTATACAAATTCATTTACACATATAAAGTTATTTCTGTTAAAATGTGTTTATATTTTAATAACAAGATATATAAGTTAGATTTTATGAATAATATATATATATATATACGGTTCTATGTATATATAGATTATATATATATATACACATACAAAGAAACATAGACACGGGGCGCCTGGGTGGCTCAGTTGGTTAAGCGACTGCCTTCAGCTCAGGTCATGATCCCAGGGTCCTGGGATCGAGTCCCGCATCAGGCTCCCTGCTCTGCGGGGAGCCTGCTTCTCCCTCTCCCACTCCCCCTGCTTGTGTTCCCTCTCTCGCTGTGTCTCTCTCTGTCAAATAAATAAATAAAATCTTTAAA
>NC_138381.1:28827043-28953066 GCF_054177405.1 Leptonychotes weddellii | reverse complement strand
TGAACAAAACTAATGAGATCTCTACTGCTGGAGCCAAAGTACAATATCAAGTCATTTCTGGTTCAAATGAACAAAGTTACTACAGTACATAATCCAGGAACAGATCACCCAGAGATATGAACTTAAGGAGGGAGAAATCAATATGAGTTGGAATTAGTGGTGTATGAATGTGCTAGAAATAAAACTTGTACAAGTCCTTGAAGAGCTTTTGAAAAACAGAGAAGATAAAGACTTGGGATTGGGAAACATCACTGCTAAAGACAAAACTGTGGAGCAGCTCATGTGCAGAGCTTCTTTTATTCATGTGTAGGAAATTTCTCTTCTCCATAAGTTCTCTTCCTTATAGAAAGCAATCAGAGTCATCTGACTTCCATCTGAATGTTGTTGGGAAAGGTGGTGGGAGAGAAACTGAATCAGCTTCCTGGACTTTGTAGTTCAGGGACAGTGGCAGCTCTCACTAAATAGATCCTCCTCTGAAATAAGAACTCCAAGGATAGAATAAGCAGTAATTTCCATTTGGTTAATATAACTCATTCTTCGCTTGTATCCTGGCCAAAATCACAGGCCACGCATTTGGCCAAATTCTCAAGCTAAACATTCCTTATAATTGAGTTCTTACTGGACAGAAGGCTGAATTTAAGTTATATTATTAGCATGTAACCCTCAACTACTGAGAATGTGTCCTTATTGAAATAGACATTCCAGTTAACTGCATATGAAATCAATTTGATTTCAATGATCTCAATCTTTATTCTCAACGTGACATTTCTTAGTTTACTTTCCTTCCATTCCTTCTCTTTCACTTCTATTCCATCTTCATGCCCAATCCATTCTTTCTCTTAGAGGCTGTCTTTTCTACATCTAGCTCTTCTGCCTAACTACTATTTATCTTCTACATGTAGCCACATGAAGGAGGGTAAAAAATAATCCAAAGAAAAATTCTTCTCCAAAGAAATACCTATACACACACACAGTACAGTTACCTTTGGTTGGAGGCACTGAGGGCCACCAAAATAAAATAACACTTTTCTTTCCAGCAAATCCAGAGCCTAAATCATACCGTTTGACCATTCCCAGACACCAGCATCCTGTATGCTGTGCTGTTACAAAATCTTTTCACATGAAACAATCCTCTTTCAATTAATTGCAAAGCAGATTTCAGAGGGAGAGCCCCACCAACAACTGGGACCTAGCCAGAGATCCCAACTCCTGTAACTTGTTGATTCCTCAGGTGAACTTGAATCCTCTTCCTGAAGGTGAAATCTGTCTTCAGAGTCCACTGAGCCTTTTAGTCCCTTGAAAGTTCTTACAGTGTCTATAAAAATTTCTGCTCTTAACCTTTCTTGTGTTATAAAAAGCACAGCCACGTTCCTCATAACTATTTGATGTCTTATATAAAACCTTTTATAAAATAAAATAAAAAAAATCTCCCCAGATAGCCTCAAAAGAAAAGTTGCCTGGCCTTGCCTTTCAACGGCATGCTTATTTAATATCGACATGAAGATAGAGTCAGTGCTCTGAATTCTGGACTGCCCATGCTGGCATTGAGGGGCACTGTTAAAATCTGCCAGTTGCTAAAATATCCCTTCTACTCCGTGGGGAGATAGTGTCAAGAGTAAAAGCTAGAAAGGGAAATTTTGGCTAGCATCCAAAAACAGTTGTAGAAAAGAAGGTTCTCTCTCCAACAGCATTCTGACATGCTTTCTTCAGTTTTGCCATGAAGTTGAAATCTTTCCTCAGGAGAGATGAGTGTATATATAAAGACAGCAGGCACGTGGTGGGCTCAAGAATTTCAAACATGGCCCAGTCTGACATGAAGGAAGGAGAGGGAGAGGGGGCAGGGAAGAAACCACTGAACTTCCACAAAGGGCTGTCAAAAGTAAGCCATTTCAACAGGTTTATCTTTGAAATATTTCTACTGCCAAATTCTTCTAGGTGATCCTAATATAATTTGAACCCAATCGTTGGAAAATTTTATATGCTTTTATGCTTAATTTCTGAGTTTGGATCCATCATATATAATAACATATATGACCTATGTGATAAAAACTTTTGCATTTTTGGAGTAATTAGCACACAACACATTAGTTCTCAAAGAGCAGCTAAGAAATGCAGTCAAATTTAAAAAGCATACCTAGAAGGAAAGAGGAGTGATAAGGAAAATTTGTAAAAAACTCCTCCAATCTCAACTGGCAGTGACTGTCATGGAGAAGAGGATGACAGGCCTCTGTTTTCATGCGGGCTTACAAAGTCTGAAATGGTGCTGATGGAGGGGTGTATCTGTGTGCACAAACCAACATACAAGAGTGGGATAGGGCCAGGAGGACCCCTCAAGCAAAATAAAACTTCAAAAAAGATACATATGCATCTGTTTCCTACACTCAAAAGTTATCCGTCTACAGAGAAAAGAGTAAAAATGTGGCAAATTGTCCAAGTAATTTCATCAATGACTTTAACAGTAACTACAGGTAGCATGTATGTTAGACCTTGACAAATAGCGTGGGTTTAACAAAGTGATCCTTATATCCTGCTTTCATATATTTTGGATTGTAAGAAAGGTCAGGGTTTCTAAGGTCCCTCTTAAGGGGTGCCTGGGTGGCTCAGTCAGTTAAGTGTCCAACTCTTGGTTTCAGCTCAGGTCATGATCTCAGGGTCAAGAGATCAAGCCCCACACTGGACTCTGTGCTCAGAGCAGAGTTGGCTTGAGATTCTCTCCTTTTCCCTCTGTCCCTCCCTCCGTTCACAATCTAAATAAATAAATATCTTAAAAAAAAAAAGGTCCCTCAGCATAGCTGTTATTAAGTAAAGAAAGAAACAAGGTATGATCATGTGTCAAGGAAGATGAATTAGATAAGCCTACACAGTTATCGAAATATACCCTGGAAGCATAAAGCACAATTTTCTTGATTTGTCTAAACAGTAAGTTTCTGGTTCTGTCCTTGGTTCTTCTACTAGCTAGTTGTTTATCTTCTTTACAACAAAAAATTCTTCTGAACATCAATTTTCTCACTTGTCAAATAGAAATAATACTAATTCCTACTTCTCAGTATTATGTGACTTCAAAAGGGCACAATGGGTGTATCTTTAGCAGACTATAAAATGCTGCACACATGTTGATCATCATGAATAGTGGTAATATCTCTGATTCATTTCACTGATAAGATTGAAGAGAAAGAATATTTTATAGCTTCTTAGATTTTAATCAGTTTCTAATGCACTAATTTCATGGTCATAAAATATTAGAGCTGAAAGAGATCTTAGAAATCATTTCATTCAAACTTCCTCATTTTTAAGGCCCAGAGAGTTTGTGACATGCTCAAAGTCAAACAGCAAACTTAAAAAGTTATAGACATGCACAGAATAGAGACACGTATTCCAGATGCACACAGTTGTAACACAGGCTATTGTGAACTTGCTAAATGTTTTCTTTAATAATGTTCTCTGACTTTCTGCAAAAAGTTTGGTTAACAAATCTGGCCTTAAAGAAAATTTCTATAAAGTGAATTTTCTATTTACCCATCAATTCTTATAATGCAGGTTTAGGAAAAATGACCCCATGGAAACAGCAGGCAGAGACATATTTTAAAGCTATAAATCCAAGGGGCGCCTGGGTGGCTCAGTCAGTTAAGTGTCTGACTCTTGAGGTTATGATCTCAGGGTTGTGAGGTCAGCCTCCATGGTTGGCATGGAGCCTGCTTAAGATTCTCTCTCTGCCTCTCCCTCTGTCCCTCCTCCCCTTCTCCCTCTCTTAAAAAAAAAAAAAAGCTATAAATCCAATCTCCTCATCCCCTTGCATTATTGTCCCTCTCTGGCCCGTTATTATAAAGACTCTTGGCCGCTCTTGCAGGGTTCACATGCTCTGCTTCCTGCTGGCTTAGACAAACTCATCCCCAATGAAACACTCCTTCCTCAATTATACTTTAGCTAACCTGTCTTTTTTCCCCCCTAAATTCTGAGATTTAGGTGATGATTTCCCCTCAGATCCTTGCATGGCACATGTTTTGCCATTCTTGTTGCATCTTAAGTGTCAACTCCTTGGAGGGACTTTCTGTGACCTCCCCAGTGTCTTATGTATCTCCCTGTTTTGCTCATTCTATCTGAAATGGCCTTATTTATGGATATTTTCCATAATTAGTGCCAACCTCTGCTACTGGAACATAAGCTCCACTAGGGCAGCAATTATTCTCTTTTTTACAACAACTGAATCCCTAGTATCAGGCTAGACTAGCTACTTAGCACTTGCCAAGCACACAATAGTAATCACTAAATTGTTTATGAGCAAAATACACTTTATTGATAAACAAAAGAGTGAATGGATGAATAAGCAGATGAATGAGTAGACCACTCATAACTTTTGATAAGAAACGCTAAGATGGTGATCAGGATTGCTTTCATAATAGCCCATAGTTCTGAGCTGGTTGTAGCTCCTTGGGAATAAGGACTGTGTTGGAGGAATTACGTAAATAAATATTGGCACTTGAGAGCAAGATGAAAGAACACCAAAGACAAACTTTATTGGTATCAGAATTTCATATGAAGCCAGGCCTCAGCATCAGGCAGATTAACTAATTGTGTGACTTAATAACTAAATGTTTAAAGCATCTTCAATATTCAGGGCATACTGTATACAGAGGAGTGAGGGGGAACAAAGATATACAAGATGCAGTCTTTGACATAAAGTCCATATAGTTTGCTTTAGGATCTAAGGTATGAATAAATAACAAATTGTATGATAGTGCAAAAATTCAGTAAATATGTAAACTTTAAACAGCAACTGTTATAGTCTGAATGCTTGTGCCCCCTCCCCCCAAATTCATATGTTCAAATCTAACCCCCAAGGTGATGGTATTTGGAGGTGGGGCCTTTGGGAAGTTATGAGGTCATGAGGGTGCAGCTCTGATGAACAGATCAGTGCCCATATGAGAAGAGGCCAGAAAGTGAGCTAGCTCTCTTTCCACCATGTTGAGGATACAAGAAATTGGAAGTCTGTCATCCAGAAAAGGGCTCTCACCAAATCCTGACTATGCTGGCACCCTAATCTCAGACTCCCAGCCTCTAGAACTGTGAGCAATAAATTTCTGTTGTTTTTAAGCCACTTATTTTATAGTATTTTGTTATAGCAGCTGGAACTAAGAGAGCACCAAAGAAAGATACAAATCATAAAGCAAGCACCGTGCTGTAAGTTCGAGAAAGGAGTGTTGCAAACTGGTATATACTGGTAAGGTTTATGTAGAAGGAATTTTATTAAGTTGTCTGCATTCGTCATTTTAGGCAATAAGGGCTGTCTGGATCTCCTGATCTTTATTTAGCGCTAGACACATAAAGGTGAAAGACTTCATTCCCCTATTCTACCATGCTCAAATACGTCGGTGAGGACCGTAAATGACATAGGAAAGCATGTTGGTACAACACACAGAGTTTGTCTATGAAAAAACTGGGACATGGGCATAAAAAGCACCTTTTGGGGTTTCCTATTCCAAGGTCCATTTGCAAATGACAGCAGGACTAGTGGGTTCAATCTGCTTAATAGTGGGGGATCAATGGATTAGTGTGAATGTGACCAGAATGCTTTTCTAGCTAGAGTGAGTAAACTAAATTCCCTTAGCTTTCTCTTTCATCTGCCAGACTGTAATTTCTTTTATTGCTCATGTTTTTGATAAGGAAATGGTAACAGAGACTCAATAGAGTATATATTTTATTCCTTTCCTTCAGTATTATCTTAGCATCTCTACCCCAGATGGGGCTGGGTTGAATGGGAATCCTCTTCTGGCAGGGATCAAAGTCTTAGGTCCCGGAGACACTGCACCCAGCAAAGTTCAAGCAGCCACTACTCTAGGATAAGAGTCCAATTCTTCCAGGGTGGGATGCTCTTGGTGACCCTTTTGCCTTTGCAATCTGGGTCCTGCTTGTTAGACTCAGGAAAAGGGTGTATTCTTCTTTACCTTGGCTCAACTCTGTAAACTAGCACTGATCAGAGTACATCAATGGTGTCTGTCAAATACTTGGAGGACGGTTAGATGAATGCACAGATGCTTGGATGCATTTGCAACAGATACAGATATAATGCTGTCAGATAATTCCTTTCATCTTAAGCTACCAGCCTTGTTCTCTGCAGGTAGTTGAGGACAGGCATCTGAAACACAGGTATCGGCATGACTGAGACTTGGGTTCGAACCCCAGCTCACCACTAAGCTTTGTAACTAAGCTAGATCATTATGAAGACTATGAACCTCAGTCTCTCTTTTTAAAGCAGTCTTTAAAAAGTTTTAAAAATTTGTCAAAAATTTACTTTCCAAGATGAAGACCAATGAATGGAATCATGTATGTAATGGAATTATTTATTTTTCATTTCCCAACTGCTAGAATTTTTTCATACCATGGTCTGAAAACAGGATTTTTGTTTGTTTGTTGTTTGCTTAGCTTTGGCTTTGTTTTCCCAGGTCTAAGATTGAAATATAAATATAAATATATATATATATATATATTTTTTTTTTTAAGAGGGGAGGGAGGGGCAGAAGGAAAGGGAGAGAATCTTAAGCAGGCTCCATGCCCAGCACATGAGCCCTACATGGGGCTTGATCTCACAACCCTGAGATCATGACCTGAGCTGAAACCAAGAGTCGGATGCCCAACCGATTGAGCCACCCAGGTGCTCTTAAGATTGGAATGTCTGATGCTTTTATCTACAGATGATATTAGTTGTTTTGCCTTTTTTTTTTTTCTTTTTTCTTAGCTCTAAGCTTTGCTGGGGATAAGAAGCCATATAGAACACTACAGTAGGGGAACTATCTGCCCCATACCCTAGTACATGTAACAACATTCTGCTTCTTGGTATAATACATCATGAATAAATTTGAAAATGAGACTTAATTTATTTCATATTCTCTGCATTGTGACACTCATCACTGCTTATTGTTCTCTCAGATAAAACTGCAAAATTGTGAAGGTGGTTAAGCTACTAATTATTTTAAAGCTAAGGCTCCTTCATCTCTCCTCTCTTTCTGCAATTTCCATCCTTCTGTGACCCAGGCTCTCCCCTTATCATCTTCACACTGCACCCAGGCTTGGAGGCCATGGAAGAGCTCATCACTTCCCAGACAAGTGCATCCATATCACACAGGAGCAGGGATGGTAGGTACGAGTTCGTTATCAGTGAAGAAGACGGGAATGAGCATAACATTCAGAAAAGCTGCTGTGGCGAACACTGTGCAAATCAGAGATTTGTGGAAATGATCACATTTCTACAGCCTACCTTCTCTCCACAGCACGCTCTGCTCATTAATTCATTAATCTTTGTACCACCCCTGCAGGGGAGGTAACTATTATTAGCTTGGGTTTGTAGATGGCGAGACAGACCTAAAGTACAGTGGAGTTCAGCAACTTGCCCAGGATCACAGTGGGAGATGTTGTTGGGAGTGGGATGTGAGCCCAGAAGTCTTGTCTCCCAAGTGCCTGCTCTCACAGAGACACCCCTCCCATCCCGTCCATTAGCATAATGGTTAAGGGAGGCTGTCATTTTATTTCTTAGAGCTGCATTCACCGGAGCTACTGAACTCTCCTGAACACACATACAGTTGAGTTGTTCTAACATTTACACTGTGAAATGTCTGCATAATTCCTCTCTTTTCCTTGCCTACCTGTCAGCAGCTGCCCTGCCTGACAGAATGCACCCACTTGGTCATGAAAATATATTTTTGAAAAAAAAATACTGCTACACTTCAGCTCAGTGCTACAAAAGGAGCATGATATTTTCACCTGGTGAAACAACACATTTCTTTCTGAAAGGAAAGGTATATCATATTATTTTCATGCACTGACCCTCTTAGTGTATCCCACGCCAAAGTGCAAATGACATTTTGGTTTATCACCAAGACGCTGATGATGAAAATGACCTGCTAGTGGAGACGTTTGGCCTGTTCAACTTGTAACTCCTGATTTGATTTCAGGAGACCTGTGCAGAAGTACATCAGGGAAGAGACTCATGTGGATTAAGAGCCCACTGTGTGTCCTGCACTGCGCTGCGCACATTGACTGTCACAAAGCTACAAGATGGATACTAGTGTTCCAGTTACATCTCTGGGGAAATACAGAAAATATAAACTGAGGGGTGAACTTGATCCAAATTGCTCAGCTACCAACCAGCGCCAGGATTTGAACTCAGTTCTATTTTCTGACTCTAAATCATGTTGAATCTATACATTAGAATAAGAATATATCCATAATATTGACCCTTATCTCAGTTGAACTCAACTTATAGAATCTATACCTTTGAAGAAAGAGAGGCCTTGAGTTAAAAATCATTTGCTGAGTGTGAGCTCACGGCTATGCTAGATTCTTGGGATTCTGCCAAGTGTACACAGTTGACTGTCAGGTCATACTGTGATCACTTCTAACCTTGAAGTAGAAACAAAATGCTATATGAGTGAGGATCTCCAGCCGAGGCTGCGGAGTAAAAGAATCTGAAGGCTGGAGATGTCCTGAGGAGTTCAGCTTTAGGGTCTATTACAGTCAAAGTATCCAAATACACAAATATGTATAAATTAGCTACCATGTGCCAAGCAATGTGACAGATCATCTCTCCATTCATATATGCTAACACTAGGTTCAGAGGGCAGATGTGACTTGCTCAAGAGAGAAGTCTAGCTGGTGAGTGAGCTAAGGCTGTAAACGGTCTCCTAACTTCCCAATATGCTCGTCACCATGCATCATGGCTCTTTCACACCACACCCACACAGGAAGACACCATCTTCTTTTCTCTGCCTTTCTTCTTTCCTGTTCTGATAAGTCCATTGAAAGAGGAAGGATAATTAATCTTTCCCAGGAAATTGTTTTTAACATTTAGACTTTGGTATTTTTATATTTAGACTTTGATGAAAAAACTTACTAAATGTGGTGCTAATGACAGTTCTTTTCAGAATTTTTATTTGATAAATACATTCAGAAATATTTATACACCTAGTTGTATTATTGAACACGTAGATATAAAACAAACACCAGTACAACTACTACATGGGTTAAGGAATAAGTCTTTTCTAGCACCTCAAAAGCTCCCATGTGACCCTTTCCTTTCCCAGAAAGATAACTATTACACTGACATACAGAATAACCTCTTCTTTTTTTTCCTCACAAACATAACATTGAACAAAAGTAGCAAGACACTAAAACATTCATAGAGTGCAACTGCACTCATAAAGTTAAAAAGTAAAACTATATTGTTTAGAGATAAATATATGTGCCAAACCTATTGAGAAAAACAAATAAATGTGTTTTTTTAATAATGTAAGTCAAAACACATCATCTCTCTGAGAAAATCCTTCGGCAACTTTCCATCTGTATAAAATAAAACCCTTACTCATCTAACTCACAAGCATGTACAGGGTCTGACGGTGCCCACTCCTTTGACTTGACCTCCCCTTGGCCCCCACATTCCACAGACACTGAGTTCAGCCTGTTCTCAGAAAAGGCTTATCCATATCTCACAGCCTTTACTGAGCCACTCTTTCCCAGGACCTTTGCACTCTTGGTACCTTGTCACTTAGATCTCAGTTTAATGTTATTTCCTCAGAGAGGTCCTCCCCTACCACTCTCAATCTAAATGAAATAATTAACCGTATTATGTTTCTATCACAGCATGTATGATTACTGACAGTATTTACTTACTCATTAGTATGATTATATCTCTGTCCCCACTAGAACATAAATTCCATGAGGGAAAGGGCCACCTCTGTCTCATTTGCTCTCGCCTCCTTAGCAACTGGAATGGTGCCGGGTACATAGTAGATGCTGAATAAATAGGTGAGTGAACTGGTCAAAGAACAAATCATTCTCTGCTTAGGGATCAAACCTAAGAATACATAAATGTCTCTTAGTAGAATTCTGAGCTGGCCAATGGCAAGAACCAAACCAAAGAGAGAGAGCGCCAGTGGCAGACGTCCTGCCACAGATGCTGGGACATGGCTTCTCATCTTATGACTGAAATTCGTATGTAGGAAGTCATGAATTTTACCTTCTCCTTACAATTCCCACCCCACCCCCACCTCTCCTATTTTGGAGAGAAGCGCTTGAATAAACCACTGTATGCCCATTCTAACTCTCCTCCCACACCAATAACAGGGAAAGGGAGAGCTAAGGAGTACAAGAGAAATGTGAGAACTTAGCCAAGGCGGGCCGGGACTTTTAGAGATGCATCCTTGTCTGCGTCCAGTCCTAACTCATGCCACAGCTGTCATCCAGCCGTGTTATCAATGGACCACAGGTCCCATTCAGGGTCAGGTGACCTTGTGAAGCAGAAATAATATGTCACAAAGATACAGTGTAATAAAAGATGTGTGCAAGGCTTGGCTGCCAAGCCAGCTTTTCTAAATAACATTCTGATTGCATTCGATGCCTCAGCAACCCCACTATTCTTGCTGCCCAGGCACTCTGCAGCCAATATATGCACTAGATGATGAAAAGCCCAAGGACCCACTGGGCAAAAGCCAAATCACATATCGGCAACATCGGCATAAGGGCATATAAAGCAATCCTGTTAAATATTTAGATGTGTAGGGCCCCAGAGCGTGACACACATTCAGCTAGAAATGTACTTTTTTTTTTTAACTAGGAAACGTGAGATTATAAACCTGTATAATATTGTGCCTTTTAAAAGGAAGTGAATCTGAGAAGGATTTGTTGCATATTGACCTACAGGATTTAAATCATCACCATCAAATCACATGTCGGCCTGGGACTGGGTTCATTGAATCACGGCATTAATCCCTTACATTTACATTTTTCTTTTTTTGTTGCAAATCACTTTCACAAAGCATTATGTTGTTTGATACTCAAAACAAAAATCCATGGAGATAAGTTCATTAGCAAGTATTTTTTGAGCATCTATTGTGGACAAGGCACCAAACTGTGCACAATGGGAGGGAGATACATAGCCTAGCCCTCAACTGGATTAAGAGGGCATATATAGAAATGGACAGGTACTATCATCTATAGAAGGAGCACCAAGTGGATATCAAAGATAAAAGTAGAGTATAACAGCAAGAACAAGCATTTATTATGTGCCTGTGATCACCAAAAAAACTGTCCTAAGTTTATGCCTTAGAACCAATTACCCCACAGTTGTTTACAGCACAAATGAGAAGACAGGACATTTAAAGAAAACAGTAATTATAAATACAATATTATATATATATGCCCACTGAGTGACCCAGAATATGAGGATATAAGATTTTGGAGGAAGACAGGCTGAATAAGGTTTTTAGAATTTAGATTTGGGCTAATATTTGAGGGAAAGGTGATATAAAGGAAGTGTTAAGGGAGCCTGTGCATGTGGGAAGCATGAAAGTGTCTTCTCGGTTGAGAGCTTGTTCTTCACATGGAGAACAGCATGAGTTCTCAAGGGTTACAAAGTTAACCAGCTAGAACTCAAATGTAGTACAACCTCCCCTCCTGCAAAATGCTACCTATAAATAAATGAAATGATCTATTCACCAGTTTAACAAACAGGATCCAAGTATTGGAGACAGAGGTCAGAAGACTGACACGTGCAGACAACGAAGCCCAACTGTGAAGGTAGGAAGCAGGAAATACCTAGAACACACAGGTTCCTGGAATGAGCATATGAGTTGAGTTAGAGGATTAATCAAAATTAGCAAGAGAAGACCTGGGATAGGGCATTTCTGATAGAAAGGAACAGAAGTATTGGAAAAAGAAAGGCTTACATGAGTAGACCAGGCCACCTTCCTTCTGGTAGCATGTGTTATCCAAGGCAGAAAACCCAGCAGAGCCCTTACTTATCTCTCTCTTCCTGAGTGAGGGCCTTGGTGGGATGGTAAGAAAGGAAGATGGTGATGTACACTCCCACCAGGAATGAGCACTTCAGGAACCCAGGTGGAAGCATCAGCACCAAGCAGACAAAATCCAAGAACAGAGCCTCCTTCAGTCCACAGCAGTGAGCCCTGAGGACTGTGAATGTTCCTGAGATGCTATTTCTCAGATTATATCCAAGGTCAAAGCATTGGTATAAAAATATCTGGCTATTGACAATAATGAAGTTGAGCTTGATACTAAGTCTAAATGGTACATACATTTCTTCAGCCTTCTGTATTCTTCATCTTCTCTCCAGTTTTCTTTGATGGCTCTTGAATATCTGAAGGCTTGCTCAGAACTGTTAAGTATATTAGATTTGATCAAATCATTTTTGTTCAAAGTAAGTGATAGAGTTAATTACAATTATACCTCTTGAACTTTTCTTAATGAACCATCTCAACCAACACTTTGAAGAAAAGTGATACTGCCTATAGCCACGCTACCATTAGGGTTAATTGTTCACTGGGACTTTCTTTGAGGAGAAACCCTCAGATAATCTCATCTGTTATTTCATTGATAAGATAGCCAGAATAACAAAGAAATCATGTAAATAGATATGGCATTTTGTTTTCTCTTGCTGTATTGTGAGAGAAACAGAGCTACCACATGGACACTAAGAGCAGGGAAATACAAGTTAAAAAGAGCCTGAACAGTTAATTCAGGCGTAACTGAAGACATACTGCATGGAGACCTGAAAGCTGTAGACCTGGGCCTAGAGCCACCACTCCCCAACTGTGACCCTCTTAGGATCGTAGCTCTTTCATCTGTAAAATGTGGGTAGTGCAACCACCACGGGAGGCAGTCTGCAGCCTGTCTCATGTGCTTATTGTGTGCTTCTGAGGAGTGGATGAGATCAGCTGTCATAATCTCTGCCACATTACAGGAAAGTAAAAATGCTAACTTAGTAAGTGAATAAAGTCTAAAGAGGCTGAGTAGTGTTGGGCAAAGAGTGTGGCCTTTAGAGTCAGAGAAACGTGTTCAGAAAGTGTGCCAAATGACGGTGGGTAAACACGGGATTTCTCAGCATCTCATTAACTGAGAGCACCTAAGACAGGTGAGGAGACACCTAACACAGGATGAGGACAGCGAATGCAATTTGTGTCTCATTTTTACCTGTGTGGAGAAAAAAATTACTACCAAATTTGCCATTGTTGGAAATAATGTTCCTATTTCCCCAGACTGACTTTTATTTTTTCACATCTGAGGTTTTTCTGTAAATGGGTTATTCAGGCAAGTAAAAAAAGCAGAAAAATAAACACTGCTACTGTTTTCAAATTACAGCAACTACTATGGCTGTTAGTAATCCTGGATCTGTCCTGCCATGCTTCAGTAACAGTATTCCATACACTGGCTTCTTAACAGTAATCTTTAATGTATAGGATGCATTGCCTTATTTTTTATCAGAACCTTCAAAACTGCATTTATGAGAGTAGCAATCTGCTATATAAATTTGGGTTTAGTTCTCCTAGCACAACCAGAGAAAGAAAAGAAATTCTAAAGAAACAGTTGTTACTGTATTGTTAAAAATACTGAATCCAGCTGAAGTCCCTTCTCCTTCCTTCCCAAGCACTGGGATAGGCTATGGCTCTCAAGTCTGTCAACTGGAAAATTCTTCCTAAAGGGCAAAATGCAACATTATGGATCACAGTCAACCAAAGGGGGAAAAAATAAAGTAGAAAATTGCCCTCCAAGCTGATAAAAACCCACCTGCCTCCCATGACAAGGCAGTGCCATTCTTCATAGCTTCTCATCCTAAAGACATTTAGAGGGTCATAATTTCTAGTTCCTTTTTCTTTTATTCTTCTTTCTTTTTCTTGGTGGGGAAAGGCAGGTCTGAATGGAGCTGGTTGCTGAAGACTGAGAGAAGATGGCCTGAACTAATTCATCTTGTGACCTTTTAGTGCCTTCACAGTAAGGTGATTTAATAGCACTTAATCTGTCAAAAATCTGAAGCTTTGTAATAACTGTATATTAAGCCAGTTTTTATGGAGCATTAGGTAAAGTCCTTCCAGTTTACAAAGAAAGACAGAAAGAAAGAAGAAAGAAAACACTTACCGTGTTTTCTTGGACATGGAGTGTATAGTCTGATAAGGACAGGTCAAAAGGCCAGGTTACAAATTTTACCATGAGTGGATCTAAAACTCCACTTCTTTTTTTTTTTTTTTAAGATTTTATTTATCCATTCATGAGAGACAGAGAGAGAGAGAGAGAGGCAGAGGGAGAAGCAGGCTCCCCTCCTAGCAGGGAGCCCGATGCGGGACTCGATCCCAGGACCCCGGGATCACGACCTGAGCCGAAGGCAGACACCCAACCATCTGAGGCACCCTAAAACTCCACTTCTTGAAACAGTACGCTTACATCCACCTAGTGATCTTGCTCATATTTCTCTCCTTGCCTAAAACTTGGATCATTTTTTCCACAGCTGCTTAAAACCCTCTCCTCATCAACTATTCTGCAGGGTTCAGTTTCACCTCATCTCCTACATCAGCCTTCTTTGCCGGACCTCCCAATCCTTGTCACTCTTACCTCCCATTCCCTTCTCTGAATTCTTATATCACTTGGAATCTGTGACACAAGTTTTGTTAATATTTGATTGCTCTAACTGGATCATAATTTCTGTATATCTGGTGTCAAATAAGAAACAAATAGCACATTTGAATCAGGAAAAATTGATGAAAATTTCATAGAAAAATTATTTTCAAAAGTAAAGACAAGATACAGAGAAACCAATAGAACACCAGTGCTAGCGAGAGCCTGGTTGCTGGCCCTAGGCCTGAAGTGATGGGGGCAGGAGCAGCTGACAGGACTGGAAGGAGAGAGTTGTACACAGACAGCTTCCTTGAATGGATCTGTGAATTCTGCTAAAGAAAAATCAAACTCAGATGATACCACAGTGGGGACTGGGTGAATAAATATCCCAAACCCACTGTCCCATCTCCTACTAGGGTTCTGCATTGGCTGAACCAAACCAGAAGCCATGGGCAAACAAGCCCATTGATGAATTCCATGCAGCTCAGTCTCTTCAGGCAGACAGAAGTTGGAGAGTAGTTCTAAAAGTGCAATATAACAGAAAACAGCTTAATAACTAATCACTGACATATGGATCCTGAGGCCCATACCTATTTCCCATGTCTAGATAGGAAAATCCCCCTAAAATGGGTCACTTAGATTCTCTTCTATGGCTTCCATGTCCCAGTGCCCCATCTTTCTGCCTGGAATATTGGAAAGATGCTCACCAAATGTTCACCTTGAAACACTGCTATTTTGATCTCTCTATTAACTGACATTTAGCAAAAAGAACAAAGGAACTAAGGGACTACAGAGGATTCAAAGAGCTACACCCAATGGATAGGGAATAGGATAATACTCTTTTGTCTCAGTTTCCATGAAGCTGCCTTCCTAGTTTTTCTCCTAGCTCTCTGCAACTTCTTGGCTCCTTACATACTTCACCTCCTTCATGCATTCTCTTTGGGCTCTCTTCTCTTTATCTCTACACTTTCTTCCTAAAAGAGGGCTCAGTTGTCATGATTTTAAATACTATCTATATGCTTATGCCATAGAAGTTTTTTTAAATCTCAAATCAGACCTTTTTGATAATTTTCAAGCACATATAGCAAGCTCCCTACCTAGCAGCTCTTATTGAATATCTCACATACATTTCAAAATGTATCATTTCTGCAAATAAACTCCTCCTTCAGTTTTTCCTAACTCATTAAACAGTACCTCCAACCACCAAGTTATTTAAGTCAGGAGGGTTGTGTTGTGTTGCCTCCTCCCTCCTCTCTATCCTTCAGCTGTACACCTGTACCAAATCCTGCAGGCTCTCCCTTGCTCTAGAGTATGCATGGAATCTTCCTACTCCTCAATAGCCTCTGTCCAAACAACCAGCATCTCTCACTGACTACTACTACCAACTGATATCTTTGCTTCTTTTGTTTCTTACAAATCACTTTCCACACTGCTGGCAGAACGACCATTTTAAAATGTGGATCCAATCCTGCATTCTTCTTCTTAAATCCTTTTACCAACTTCCCACTGCATTTAGAATCAAACCCAAATTCCCTCCTCTGTCTACAAGACCCTACAGGATCAGGCTCTGCCTCCTTCTCCAGACTAACCAGCCTGACATCCCACCACTCCCCTCCTCTCACTCCTTGACCTACCAGCCAGGAGGGTCATGTTGTGTTGCCTCCTCCCTCCTCAGCACCTGCTGCCTGAGAAGCTTCTTTATAGGTTCTCTCCCTTCTTGCTGGAATGTTCTTCCTGAAGAACATGCATGCTGGCTATTTCACTTGGTTCAGGTTTCAATTCAAATGTTACCTCCTTGGAGAAGACTTCCCTGATTGTCTCAAGTAAAATAATTCCCCTCCTGATCATCCTCAAATCTCATTCCTTCAGAATAGTTTCATTCCTTCAGAACCTATATATATCCTTCAGAATATAGTATCTGAAATTATATTATTTATTATCTACAGTTTTCTCCACTAGGATAAAAATTGCTGGTTATCACCAGTCCTCACTGCCTAAACAAAGGCTGGTACATAATAGTTGCTCAATAAATGTATTTTTCCCCTGAAATTAGTGGATGAATGAATAAAAGAAGTCATGAATAAAACACAACTCTCTCTTTCTTTTTTTTTCACTAATGACTCTTTAATTCAATTAAACAAGCACCTATCTCATAACTTGATGTATTAGCTGTTTACATAAACAAAACTTATTTGCAAGATTTACTGCAAGATTTATTTTTCTCTCCAAATTCAGTGAAAGATTCTGAAGTCTAGAGAATAGGTTTCATATAACTTTTCATCCCTCATGGTTTCCAGTACATTACATGCAAACTAGAAGTTGCTGGGTAAATAATTGCAGAAAGAATAAATGGAAGAATAGAATGGGAGGGAATGAAGGAACAAAGTACCATTTGTTTCCTACAATAACAGCTCAGCATCCAAAATGAACAGCTCCAGCCAACAGCGGCGCATCCTCTCATGGAAATAACCTTCTCTATGTTTAATATTCTACCCCTGGTGTTCCTCATTTCTTGAAAGCTTAGTCCTTGCACAAAATCCAAAGAAATAAAGAGGCACAACGTAAGCCCTCAGAGAAGCTTGGTTAAAGAGTGAGAAACAGAGGTAAGCAGCAGATATGATTTAAGACAGGTACTTCAGACTCCATAAATTTTCTCAGTCAGCATTAGAGCTGCTTAATATTTTATACAGCACTGCTTGCCTAGGTGTGACATCTAGAAAATCTCAAAAATGTATAAGCTTTCTCTTTGGATTTGTTTTTTCTCCTGGCATCAGGGATTGTTATTGTCCACACTGTCTGTATTTCCCACCCTCCCTTTTTGCTCATTTATCCCTATTATAAATACCTCCACTTTTCCTAGATCATAGTTAAGAAATCGATCCTAGATAATTATCTTCCTTTTTTTGAAGTAATACAGGCATACCTTGTTTTATTGTGCTTTGCTTCATTGTACTTTGCAGACATTGTTGAGTTTTTTGTTTATTTTTACAAATCGAAGGTTTATGGCAACCCTGCAACTAGAAAATCCATTAGCACCATTTTTCCAACAGTATTTGCTCACTTCGTGTCTCTGTGTCACATTTTGATAATCCTCCCAATATTTCAGATATTCTAATTATTTGTTATGGTGCTCTGTGGTCAGTGAATCGTTGGGGTTACTACTGTAATTGTAGGAAGCACCACGAGCTATGCTCATGTTAAGATAGCAAAGTGATAAACGCTGTGTGTGTTTTGACTGCTCCATCGACTGCAGTTCCCGCATCTCTCTCCCTCTCTTCAGGCCTCCCTATTCTCTGAGACATGATATATTGAAATTAGACTGATTAATAACTTTACAATGGACTCTAAGTGTTCAAGTGAAGAAAGAGTCACAAGTTTCTCACTTTAAATCAAAAGCCAGAAATTGATTAAGCTTAATGAGTAAGGCATGTCAAAAGCTGAGACAGGCCAAAAGCTCAGCATCTTGTGCCCACTAGTTAGCCCAGTTGTGAATGCAAAGGAAAAGTTCTTGAAGGAAATTAAAAGTGCTACTCCAATGACCACACAAATGATAAGAAAGTGAAACAACCTTATTTTTGACATGGAGAAAGTCTGAGTGGTCTGGATAGAGGATCAAACCAGCCACAACATTCCCTTAAGCCAAAGCCTACTGCAGAGCAAGGCCCTAACTCTGCAATTCTATGAAGGCTGAGAGAGGTGAGGAAGTTGCAGAAGCAAAGTTTGAAGCTAGCAGAGATTGGTTCATGAGGTTTAAAAAAAAAAAAAAAGCCATCTGCTAACAGAAAAGTGCAGGATAAAGCAGCCAGGGCTGATGTAGAGGCTGCAGCAAGTTAAAAAGAAGATCTAGCTAAGACCAGTAATAAAGGTGGCTACACTCAACAACAGATTTCAGTGGAAATGGAAATGGATTTCAATGGATCAGTCTTATACTGGAAGATGATGTCATATAGGACTTTCATAACTAGAGAGGAGAAGTCAGTGCCTGGCTTCAAAGCTTCAAAGGACAGGCAGACTCTCTTGTTCGGGGTTAATGCAGCTGGTGACTTGAGTTGAAGCCAATGCTCACTTAAACACTCAAAATATCTTAGAGCTCTTAAAAACTATGCTAAATCTACTCCGTCTATGCCCTACAAATAGAATGACAAAGCCTGGATGACAGCACATCTGTTTACAACATGGTTTACTGAATATTTCAAGTTTGTTGATGAAACCTACTGCTTAAAAAAAAGATTATTTTCAAAATATTACTGCTCATTGACAATGCACTTGGTTATCCAAGAGCTCTGACGGAGATGTACAAGGAGATTAGTGTTACTTTCATGCCTGCTAACACAACATCTCTTCTGCAGCCCAGAGATCAAGGAGTAATTTTAGCTTTCAAGTCTTACTATTTAAGAAATATATTTGTAAGGCTATAGCTGCCATAGATAATAAATCCTCTGATGGACCTGGGCAAAGTCAGTTGAATACCTTCTGGAAAGGATTTACCATTCTAGATGCCATTAAGAACACTGGTGATTCATGAGAACAAGTCAAAATATCAACATTAACTGGAGTTTGGAAGAAGTTGATTTCAACTCTCATGGATGACTTTGAGGGGTTCAAGCCTTCAGTGGAGGAAGTAACTGCAGATATGGTGGAAACAGCAAGAGGACTAGAATTAGAAGTGGACCCTGAAGATGTGACTAAATTGTTCATGATAAATTTTAATAGATGAGGAGTTACTTCTTGTGGATGAGAAAAAAAAGAAGTTGCTTCTTGAGATAAAATCTCAATAAAATCTTCCTGGTGAAGATACTATGAAAATTGTTGAAAAGACAGCAAATGATTTAGAATACTACATAAACTTGATAAAGCAATGCATAATTTGAGAGGATTGGCTTCAATTCTGAAAGAAGTTCTGTACATCAAATGCTGTCAAACAGCATCATGTGCTACAGAGAAATCCTTCGTGAAAGGAAGAGTCAATCAATGATGCAGCAAACATCATTGTGGTCTTATTTTAAGAAATTGTCAGAGCTAACCCAACCTTCAGCAATAACCACCCTGATCAGTAAGCAACCATCAATATCAAGGCAAGACCCTCCACAAGCAAAAAAATTACAATTCACTGAAAGCTCAGGTGATGGTTAGCATTTTTTAGCAATAAAGTATTTTTTAATTAAGGAATGTACACTTTTTAGACATAATGCTACTGCAAACTTGATAGCATACAGTACAGTGTAAACATACTTTTATATGCACTAGGAAACCAAAAAATTCATTTGACGAGCTTTATTCCAATATTCACTTTATTTCAGTGGTCTGGAACTGAACCCTCAATATCTCCAACGTTTGCGGGTAAATGGAGTTTATAACACAAAGAAAATTCTTTTATGTCAAATAAACTTCAGAAGTCTGATGATTCCTTTAATCAGTATCTACTATACTAGGTCTGTCAGACTAAAAATAAAGATGTATAAAAAACAGGCACATTTATACCCCCTGCCCATGTCATAGATGTAAGGAGATTTCAAACTGAATTTTAATACAATACCAAATTCCAACTTGCGAACATGAGACCAGTTTTATTTTTTCTGCTCAGCTCATATTCAATACTTTCTTTTTTATTTTTTTAAAAGATTTTATTTATTTATTTGACAGAAAGAGAGGGAGAAGCAGACTCCCTGCTGAGCAAGGAGCCCGATGCAAGGCTCGATCCCAGGACCCTAGGATCATGACCTGAGCCGAAGGCAGACACTTAACCGACTGAGCCACCCAGGCGCCCCATATTCAGTACTTTCTTTATGTTCCATGCTGGTTCATTTCTAAATATCTTGGGTATGTTGTGGGTGGGGGATGGGTAGCTATACTTCTGTTTTCTACTAGACATTAAGTTCCATTGAGAAGGGATCAATTTCTGCATATTTTATACACCTCTTGTATGCATCTCAAGTTGGATACATAACAGGTACAAATAGTTTCATAACATTTTGCTACATGTACATACTTCCAAACTCAAGTCAATCCCACTTCAAGCTTCCATGTGTTAGGCTTGGCAATATCCATTAGCAGCCATGTTCTATGCACTGACTTTACCCTCTGAGGTCCTGACAGGACCAGGAGGGATAAAAAGTCCAGGAAACAGAGGAAGCACTTCTGGTCATCAATCCAAGCCCTCTGTAAATACCAAAGGCTGTCAGCTCTATTACCCTTGTAACCCTCAGTGCTAGGCTGGCTTCAGACACCCTTCTACTGTTCCCAAGATTACAGTACTTGGACCTAGCCTTTATGTTCTTTCACCAAGTCAAAACATCTCCTGTCCAGTGTCCTGCTCAGCCCTGCAAGTGCTACATGCAAGCAGGCTACATGTCTCTATCACTAACAGAACCAAAAAATTCCAGGTCTCTTTTTCAATCTTCAATTGGTCTCAGGAGATTAGACTATACTTGAACATCTCCCCAATAATCCAGTCCCCACTCATCCCTAACTAAAATTTAGGGCTGGACTAGGTGTTTCACAACTGGTAGCATCATTTTATAATAAATATTTGGTAATTCATGATTCACTATCCTGATTAAAATTCATAGCCTACTTATTCATTAATTTCCAAAAGAGAGAGGGTGCCTGGGTGGCTCAGATGGTTGGGCATCTGCCTTCGGCTCAGGTCATGATCCCGGGGTTCTGGGATCAAATCCCGCATCAGGCTCCTGGCTCAGTGGGGAGCCTACTTCTCCCTCTCCTTCTGTCTCTCCCCTCCTCATGCTCTCTCTCTCTCTCTGTATCTCTCTTGTCTCAAATGAATAAATTAAAAAAAAATCTTTAAAAAAAGAGAATTATGTAATGCCCTGTTTGTACTATAAAGGAAAAAGTAAGAGGAAAAATACCTTATGATAAAATAATGTTTCTATATGTCAATGCTGTAATATGATTTCACTAGTTACCAGGAAAGAGTCCGATTAGTATATCACCACAAAGAATCCTTATGACTTAACAGCCACAAGTGTAGACTGATACAGCTGTACTGTATTGACAAACACCTCAAGCATAATTTTAGTCAGTGGTATGGTAATGGTAACATTCTGAAGAAAATATACTGAAATCCTCCCTCAATGTCCACAATATTCCCCTGTGTAATAAAGAATCTGATCTCAATCCAAAGACAGGACTGGCCTTTTTGTATTCAGTTCTACCTTTAAACCCTTGAAATTTCCTAAGTGGAGTAACTTTTATTATTCATGGCGGGGCCCCATGGACATATCTGACAGTTTATGCTAATAAGATGACTTAGGATGGGGAAGGGCTATTCCAGAAAGACCAACCATATGAATAGAAGATTGAGGGACAGGATATCAGCTAGACTTCTGGGCAAAGGAGAGTGAATGGAGACTGAGTTCAATTACATAGTCAATGATTCAGTGAATCATGTCTACATGATAAAACCCCAATTAAAAAACTCTAGAGGGGTGCCTGGGTGGCTCAGTCAATTAAGCGTCTGCCTTCAGCTCAGGTCATGATTCCAGGGACCACGTCGGGTTCTCTGATTAGCAGGGAGCCTCCTTCTCCCTCTCCCTCTGCCCCTCCACCTGCTTGTGCTCTCTCTCTCAAATAAATAAAATCTTACCAAAAAAAAAAAAAAAGACTATGGATACCGAAACTCAAATGAGCTTTCCAGGTTCAGCAATATTTTGTGCATATTTTCACACATCAATGCCAAGAGGATAATGCATACTAAAATCATGGGAGCTTTGAATTTGGAACCCTCTCTGACTTCACTTTATGCATCTCCTTTTTTGGCTGGTTCTAATTTATATCCTTTTGTTACAATAAAACTATAATAATATGTATGCCATTTTATGGAGTTCTGTGAGTTGTTCTATCAAATTATTAAACCTGGGGAGTGTGTGGGAACTCCTGAATTTGTAGCCAACCAGTCTAAAATGAGGATAGTCCTGAAAACCCCTGAATTTGTGGCTGCTGTCTGAAGTACAGGCAGGAGGGCATTCTTGTGGAGACTGTTCCCTCAGAATGTCAGTTTGCCTAATTCTTTAGATTTTGTTTGTGGAAAATTCAGGAAATATTAAAAATCATTAAAAACATTTTGTTCTTAGTCTGCTTCTGGTATTAGCAGCCTAGATTTTAGAAAAACTCTATTGCTGAAAATAACCACAAAAGAATTGAAAACTATCACTTGGATGGCACAGAGAGGTATTGTGTCAGTGTCAAATTATGAAGCCAAAATCCAAGAGAGGAAGGAAGCTCAGGGAATGACTCCAGCATCTGGGGCCACTTTCCTCCTTAAGTTAACTTCCAATTTAGAAAGAAGAGGCTGAAAAGCTGAGAAACCAAGTACAGCTTTTAGTAAACTCATATAACTAAGTGGCAAAAATTGGAGTGCTAATCTTCTCAAAGATCAGGAGCCCTGTACAGATACTGTAAACTTACCATTGGGATGTCAAAGGAGAACACCCTAGGAATATGAGTGAATCAGAAATAGCTTAGCTTTATCAGGGACTGAAAATCAGAGTTTAAGGAGTGTAAGCTTTGAATGATGAAAGTCAATCTGGGATACCTAGCACACAGTACTCTAGCTGCCTGTCACCATCACTACCAGCACCACCACCACCCCAAATTACATAAACCAGAGCCTCACTTTAATCTGCCCTTTTTCATATATAATTTTTGGCACTCAACAAAAAATAACCAGGTATATAGAAGATAAGACATGACCACCAAGAGAAAACCAAGAGAAAAAGAGAATAGGAACAGACTCATAGGGAATCAAAATAATAGAGTCATCAAAAAAGAACCCTAAATTATTTATTACTGCTATATTCCAGGAATTAAAAGACAAAGTTGATAATGTTGGCAAAGAAATGAAACTATGAAATGAAATTAAATCAAATGCTTAAAGTAAAAACAAAAATATATAAAAAACTGGAATTAATAACTCAAATAATGGTTTTAACCAAAGATTAGACTTGGCTGAATAGAAATGTAGAGAACTGAAAGACAGCTCAGAAGAAAATATCATGACTAAAGAAAAGAGAGAATTAAAAATGGGGAAAAAAAGACTAGAGCATTCAGGATACAGTGATAGGGCTACATGCTTACAACTGAAATCTAAGAAAGAACAGAGAGATAAAATGGACAGAAACAATATTTCAAGAGATAATAGCTAAGAATTTTCCAAAACTAGGGCGCCTGGGTCGCTCAGTCGGTTAAGCGACTGCCTTTGGCTCAGGTCATGATCTCAGGGTCCTGGGATTGAGCCCCACATCAGGCTCCTTGCTCAGCGGGGAGTCTGCTACTCCCTCTGCCTGCAGCTTCCCCTGCTTGTGCTCTCGATTTCTCTGTCAAATAAATAAATAAAATCTTTAAAAAAAAAAAAAAAGAATTTTCCAAAACTGAAATCAAAAGATAGAATTACTACAAGCATCAAATTTGTAGTCAAAGTTCAGGAGTTATTACAAACCTCAAGAAGGATAACAACACTAATGAAAATAACACTTACAAAAATCATAGTACACTGCTAAAAGTCAAAAAGAAAAAGAAAAATCTTAAAAGCATATAGATAAAGAGAATCTATTACCTTCAAAGGAGCAATAACTGACCTCTTAGAAGAAGGAAGGAAGGAAGGAAGGAAGGAAAGAGAAGGAGGGAGGGAGGAAGTAGGGGGAAGGAAGGAAGGAAGGAAAGAAGGAAGGAAGGGAAAGAGAGAGAGAGAGGGAAAATGAAATGAAATAAAAGCCAAAAGCCAATGGAGTGATTAATATCTTCAAGGTGGTGAAAGAAAATACCTGACAATCTAAAATTCTATATCCAGTGAAGAGAAAGTAATGCCTCAAAAAAAAGGCCAAGTAAATAAATTTTCAGAGAATCAATAATTGATAGAATTTGTCACTTTACACTCACCATAAGTGAAATATTGAAAGCAGAAGGAAAATGATTCACCTTAGAAGAAATTGGACAGGGTAAATACATGAGCAAGCCGAAAGAGTGACAGAGATAGAAATAGAGATGATTTAGATAAATAGAGATATAAAATACTATACTTTGGGAAATTTTAAATGATATGAAAATACTAGAAAAATGAGAGGAGTGTATTTTATTTTTTTAATTTTATTAAGCTTTTTATTTTAATTCCAGTATAGTTAACATACAGTGTTATATTAGTTTCAGGTGTACACTATAGTGATTCAACAAACCTATATATTACTCAGTGCTCCTCATGAGAAGTGTACTTTTTTTTTTTAAGATTTTATTTATTTATTTGACAAAGGGAGAGTCAGCAAGAGAGGGAACACAAGCAGGGGGGTGGGGGAGGGAGAAGCAGGCTTCCTGCTGAACAGGGAGCCCAATGCGGGACTCGATCCTGGGACTCCAGGATTATGATCTGGGCCGAAGGCAAACGCTTAATGACTGAGCCACCCGGGCGCCCCTGACAAGTGTACTCTTAACCCCTTCACTTATTTCATCCATCCCTGCCCACCCATCTCCTCTCTGGTGACCATCAACTTGTTCTCTATAGTCAAGAGTCTGTTTCTTGGTTTGTCTCTCTCTTTTTTGTCCTTTGTTCATTTGTTTTGTTTCTTAAATTCCACATATGAGTGAAATCATATGGTATTTGTCTTTCTTTGATTGACTTATTTCACTTAGCAAAATATTCTCTATCTCCATCCATGTCTTTGCAAATGGCAAGATCTACATTTCTTATGGCTGAATAATATTCCATTATATATGTGTGTGTGTGTGTGTATTCCATTATATATAATATTCATTATATTCATATATATTTTACACACACACACATATATGCCCCACATCTTCTTTATCCATTCATCTATCACTGGACATTTGGGCTGCTTCCATATCTGGCTATTGTAAATAATGCTACAATAAACATAAGGATGCATATACCCTTTTTTAAAAAGATTTTATTTATTTATTTGAGAGAGAGAGAGAGACAGTGAGAGAGGGAACACAAGCAGGGGAAGTGGGAGAGGGAGAAGCAGGCTTCCCACTGAGTAGGGAGCCCGATGCGGGGCTCAATCCCAGGACCCTGGGATCATGACCTGAGCCAAAGGCAGACACTTAATGACTGAGCCACTCAGGTGCCCTGCATATATCCTTTCAAATTAGTGTTTCTGTATTCTTTGGGTATATACCTAGTAGTGCAGTTACTGGACTGTAGGGTCATTCTTTTAATGTTTTGAGGAAACTCCATACTGTTTTCTACAGTGGTTGCACCAGTTTGCATTCCCACTAACACTTCATGAGGGTTCCTTTTTGTCCAAATCCTCACAACACTTGTTGTTTCTTGTGAGAGGAGTGTATTTGGAATAAAAGTACTCTAAGGTCCTCGCATTGTCTCAGGAATGAAAAAGTACTAATTTATACTAGTGTTTAATAAAGTAATACGTAAATCCTTGGCCATTTTTAGAAAAGGCTAAAAAAACAAAAGCAAGAAAAAAGAGAACAGCCAAGAAAACAGAAAGCAAAAAATAAGTTTGATTATTTAAATCCCAATACTTATGTAATTACATTAAATATAAATGATCTAAGCATTCTAACTAAAGAAGAGTTTCTAAGATTAAAAAAACAAGGTTCAATTCACCAGGAAAACCTAAGAATCAAAATTTCTATGCACCTAAAAACAATCAGCCTTTATAGTTAAAATAGAGGGGGTTCTAGACACTAGGCAGGCTTTTTGGTTTTTGTTTTATTTTGTTTTAATCAATGGAACATTTGAAAGTTATATAGGACACAGGACAATTTTTTATTTTGCAAGATTGTCCTGCCCATTTCCAAACATTTAGCATTCCTCCATTAAATGTCAAAAATACCATAACATACTACCCACTAAGGAACAGTACTAATTCAATCATTAGCCTAGACCACCAGAACAGAAATAATAGGATGTTGTTGCCCTGTAGTACAAAAAATTGGTAACTGCAACCTGGGACAGGGAAGCCTCAGAAATCAAGAACTGAAAGTGATTCCTGGTCATCTTGTAAAGTAAAAGGGGAAAATGAAATTTCCTTTCTTTACTTGATAATTACATAGACAGTGAAACACCACACACACACACACACATAGACACACACACACATATCACTTAATTTCTCATAATGTTTCACAAATTATGGTCAAATGAATAAGAGAAAGCCTTCTAAGAATTCTAAGAGACTGAGGTTTTTTCAATCAAAAATCCCTGAAATATAGGAGACAATAAGTAATGAGAAAAATTGTAAGTAGGATTTGAAAAAGAAAAAGATCACACCTATTTTCTGGGATATCTTCCCTAATTAGCGGTAAGTATATTTTAAATGTCCCATGGAGGAGTCTAATGCATTGTGAGGGATAAGAATCAATGTCTCATGCTCTCAAGGAAGGATTCACTGGTATTCTAATGCTATAACTTTACTTATCATTTTATGGCACAAAGGTTCCTAATGTGAGACTTATTAAAAATGGAGATTCCTGTGCACTATACAGGGATTCTAATTTGATAAATCTGGATAACTGTCCAGGAATCTGCATTTCAGGGCCATTAAGGAATTCCAACACAGATGGAACCCTGGACTACCCTTTTAGAAACAATCTTCTGAAGATAGATAGCACATTTATTCTGTTAAATATATGTTTCAGTTTAAACCCAGAAGGATGGCTCCTCTCAAAAGGAAGAGAATGGGGTACCTCTAAGAAGGGAAGTATGCATCTTTGGCCCCAACTTGGTGAGACTCTTTGGGACCACCATGGCATTGATGAAAGGCAGAATGGATGGAGTTTACTTGGAGAATAAGTTTTTGGAAGAGCTTCACGTATTAGCCCTGGAGTCTGGGGGCATATGTGAACATGTGTCTGTCTATGCCTTTTTTTGTTTTGAAGAAGACTGAGGACAGGAAGAAGGAAACGGAGGTGGGGAGTGCCATTCCAATCTCCATTTGCCTGTGGGATAAGTCAAAAGAATTCCTCAGTGGGTTATGGGAGTGATACTAAAGGGAGACAGAGATTAATAAATGATATAGGAGCAGTAGGGCCACCCAGGGAACCGTGGGTTAGGGGAAGCTATGATCCAGCAAGAGTGGTGTTAGGGTCATGGACCATGGTCAGATTAAAAGGAGAATGAGCCAGTATTGTGAGAGGGTCATTCAATGACATGAAGAGCCAGGGTGAAACTAGACCCTTCTCAGTGTAAACCATAAACGCCATGTGTGCATGAGTCTTTTCCCTGGAGAAGCCAACAAACCCTTATAGACAAAGAACATACTAGAGATCACTGTCATTTCCATACCTCTGACTATGTGGCCAAATTCAGAAGAAGATCTCAGCCTCCCCAATCTCTTTACCCAGCCCCCAATTTGGAGAAAAAGACCCAGAGTTGGGCAAGTATGGAAACCGGAGACCGTATTCTCCACCTCACCAGAAGTCTCTTGGAGCCACAAGTTGAAGTCTATGCTGTGGGCAGGTGGGGAAAGAAGAGCAGATGGGATTTAAACTGGACTGAATTAATTTTAATCATTTAAAGTGACCATGAAGTTTTGGGATCTGCTACCCCAGCTGGAAGGGCACTGAGACAGCAAATGTTGAAAGTAGTATGTGGAGAAATAAAGGCTATTTCATGTTTGAAACTCCACTAAAATAAACCCTTCCATAAACTGGTTGATAGCCACCTAGCAGCATAAGTGAGATAAATACCCTGACATGAATCATTCCCTCCAAGTGTCTGGACATTTCCAATTCTCACTTTCTCCTTAGGCCTGAATAATTCCTCCCATACTTACACTTTATGTAATTTTCAAAGAAAGGCTATATCCTTAGCAGATCCTGAGGAGGACCCACTTTTTCCTTTCATTTCACCTTTGTTATCTAAAGAGAAGTTCTGAGCCCCAAACTCCAAGACAACAAACCCATGAGTTGGCAGCACCTTATAGCAGTGCTGATGGCAACGAACACCAATTTGGAGCTGTGGGGTAGCCAGATGGTACAACCTTGGGCCATTCCAACACAGACAAGGTTGGGCTGGGACTGCCTATCCATCAACCTGGCTTTCTCTCTTCCTGAATGCTTGGAGTGCTGAGAGTTGCCTTGCCGGTGGGGAACAACTGCATTACCATAAACCTCCAATCAGAGAGCCTCGAAGGCAGGCTGATCTGATCCCTTTACAAGAGCTGCTGATAGAGGCCAAGTTCTGCCCCAGATCTGCATATTCACTCACTTAGAAGATACAGGAAAGAACAAAAAAGAGATTTAGGGAAGGAACTCGACCCAATGAGTTTGGCACCTAAGGGTTGCACATAGATTCATTTCTGTGCATACAGGAAGAATTAGTAATTAGTAAGGAGACCACTGTCCGGTTTTAACAAGCTGACTAAGAAGAGACTGGTTCTCCCCTTTCTAAAATCATGCTTTGGCTCTGGGAATCTGTCATCTGAGATGTTTTCAGTTCAGATGTTACTAGAAAAATCCCAGGAAGACTGGTGTGAGGACAGCCTAGCCCCTAGATAACTAACCATACCTCTGGGATTATGCATCACTTTCATAGTAAGGACAAAGCTAATATTGCGAATACAATATCCACTGGAATAATTACAACGCAAGCATTTGTTTAAAGTTAAACAAGTTTCCTCTTCTAGTTTCAAGATATTTGGTTCCAAATCTTGGATTCTAACACACCATAAACAAGAGTTCTAGTTTTTAAATGTTAAACATCACATACACCTGCATATGCTTTCAGTAAAGAAAATAGTGCAACACATGAAAAAAATATGAGATGGTAAAGAATGAACAATAGTCCTTAATATATGTCACAGAATGGGCGCCTGGGTGGCTCAGACGATTAGGCATCTGCCTTCAGCTCGGGTCATGATCCCGGGGCCCTGGGATGGAGCCCCACATTGGGCTCCCTGCTGGGCAGGGAGCCTGCTTCTCCCTCTCCCTCTGCTGCTTCTCCTGCTTGTACACTCTCTCTGTCAAAAATAAATTTAAAAAAAAAATCTTTAAAAAAAAATATACATCACGGAAAATAACAAATTATCTGAATTTAGACCAAATAGTAGAAACTGGTCTAGGTAAGGGTTAACATCAGCATTTTCTTCTTTGTATTCCATTAAGTCCAAATCCTGAATGCAATGGTTAATCTAGAATAGTCAAGAACTATGAAATTCCAGCTTTTCTTAAATGTGTGCATGAATGATAAATCTTCTGTGAGCCCAGGGTCACTTTGATCCTTTTAGTGGCTCATAAAGCAGCATGTATCCTCATGCGGACAAAGGAGGCGGGCACCACGTGTGAGCAAGGAGCTGAAGAAGGGTCTTTGAAGGGAGGACAGGGATGCAATTGAGTCTTAGATTGCCTCAAATACTAAGACTAGATTTTTCTCAACTCAGTTTGGTAGAGAAAGACAATAAAAAGTGGAATTTTTATAAATTGGACTCATCTTCTGATCCTTCTCTATTGCCATCTACAGGTTGTGGGCCTAAAATCCAATGTTCAGCAGTGTCCTGATGAAATCAAATTGGGTTAAATGACGCTTAAGTGCCTGTCCCTGAAAGATCCTCAACCTAAGGTTAGAAACCTAATTATTGTCACCACTAGGGACTGACTAGGGGAAGCACACAGCCTTAGACTATTGGAAAGTATCTGAACAAAAAAATGGGTTTTTCATTCATCTGTAGGTAACTAATTTGTTTGATACCCTTTTATTTTCAAAACCTAAGGTGGCAGTATTTTTACCTTTTTTTGTTTTTAAAAGAGATTTAACAACACTTTTAAGTTGAAGGATTGTTCTGAGATGAGCTACCAGTTATCTGAAGAGACTATGTGACACAGGCCAGCAGGTGAAGGTCAAAACTGTTACACAAGCTGATGGGCCACTCTCTCGTTACTTATGTGTAAATATGAGGTAAACAAGCCATTTTGCCTCAGAGGGCCCCAAGAAGGAGTGATGAGATAGTGAATTTAGAACGCCTGCGGTGTGTTTTAGAAAAGACAGTTTCTGAGACCAGGGCATAAATATTATTATTGTTATTATTCTGATGCCTACTAAGTAAGGCAGCATTGCCGGTGGTGTGTTCTCTCAGTACAGCCCCCCTGGAGATTTCCCGCAAAGGTCCAACAGGTGAAAGGCCACACTTTTCATTAGATAACCCCCAAGCAAGGTTTGGAAGTATGAGTTTTTAATAAGAAGAGCCTTTTCCAGCCCAAGTTTTCAGTGTGTTGACATAGTTACTCATATTACGATTTCAGAATAAATGCTTCTGGCGGAGCTCTCACCAGTAAATTTCTCTCTACTAATCTTTAAGAGGAATCAAGGTAAGTAGCATATCATCACAGAAGCAGGATTCCTTCAGTCAAGGCAGAGTGAAGTGTCAAATACTTCTGGCAAACACCCTACCAGGCCGGGGAGACTCAAAATTTGGTATGTTACCAGCTTTTCCAAAACTGAATCAGAGTTATTTATATTTAGTTTCCATCCACTGATTTAACTGTAATTTTAAAAAAGATGATTGTTTTAACATGTTAAATGATCTCTACTACTGTTAAGGACTTAGAGAAAAACATTGGAGAAAGATAGTTAAGGTTTTCTCTACACGGTGTATAGCTGGTCTGAAAAATTAACATGGTGATAACTATTTCATAAAATAAACAGAAAGGGAGAGGTCTATGTACCCATGTATTTCACTGCATACATTTTAATTTTTATTGTAAAATAAACCTACAAATAAGTGCACAAGTTTGATCAATGATCAATGACTTATTACAAAATGAATATGTAATGACCACCTAGTTCAAGAAAGCCCCCTCTAATCCCCCCTAGTCACTGTCCTGTGCCTCCAGTAACCACTCTGCTGATTTAAATGTAATTACATTTTTATATGTATTTGTCATTTTTACCCTAAGCACCCATCTCTGAATATTACAGTTTGGTTTCATTTGTGTTTTGAAATTCATATAACTGGAATAAAACTATATGTGCTCCTTTTTCTTTTTTCTTTATCTTCTTTTTTTGGGGGGGGGGGCTTCTTTAGTCTATGTGTCCAGAGTTTTTACTCAGGTAGGACATGCATGACTGACCTAAGCTACTCAGGCTCCAGCTCCCCCAGAGGTCAGACTAACTCAGTATGGCTCAAAGTGCCAGGCATATCAAGAGTCCACCGTAGATCACAGTGTTAGCCATGAACTATATGGCATGGTCCAAAGCCTCATGTACACAAGAGACTTAGACAGAAGGGGTTATATGGAGTTAAAGAAATTTAAAATCTTTCCACTATGGGGGAAAGTATCTGAAAAATGAAAGATCTAGATAATATGATTCCACAAATTCCCAAAACACCATTGCAATAATATATACAGATAGTCTGATGTTATCCAGGGAGGTTGCAGCCGTAAGAGATTCTGACCACAGCGGAATGGTATGTGAAAAACAGAGAGCAAGGGACAGAAAGGATACCAGGAGGTGGCTTTTCATAGATTCCAGCCAAGCCAATCATTCCAAACTGCTCATTATCTTGAATTTTGAATTCTCTGATTTCTGGAAAAAATATCAAGACAAACTCTATAGGTATTTCTTTTTTTAAAAAAAGATTTATTTATTTGAGAGTGAGATGGGGGGAGGGGCAGAGAGAGAGAATCTCAAGCAGATTCTGCACTGAGCATGGAGCCCGATGTGGGGCCTTGATCCCACTACCCTGAGATCATGACCTGAGCTGAAACCAAGAGTTGGATGCCCAACTGACTGCACCACCCAGACACCCCTCTATAGGTATTTCTGTAGTGTCTATCTGTGGGGTGTGAAAGGAAGGATGAAGGGGACAAGAAGTATACATAGCTGCCACAAGCCAATGAGGACACCCAAAGGTCATCCTCAGAGTCCATGAGCAAGGGTGAGAAGAATCTGACAAGGGAACCAACAGAATTTTCAGCCCTGTGCCTGTAAATCATTGCTTCCTGCTGGAAGTTGTAGAATGTCAGTATAAACATTATGAAGTAAATATTGCACACAATGGGGAGGGAATTAGCTGTGCAATTCCCATTAATGCTAATGAGACTTTGGTGGTTAATTTCCCATGCCTTGTGCTGATTATTTGCCCCAATTAGTTATGTCAAGCTTGCGCCACACTCCAAACCAAACAAGTTTCCACTTTTGGGGAGGGGTGCGGAAGGGAGTGGGTAACTGTCCTCATCACTTCCTTCAATTTCAGATGGTGAAGGCAAGGCTGAAGTTATCTAATCATACTGTTTGCTTCTTTGGATGAAAAGCTTCTGAGAAACTAGCACTTTGCCAAAAACTTTTGAGATGCACAACCCCTTGGAAATCATTGTTTTCATTAGTAAGCTACCTGCTGGGGCATTCTCTTATAGGAGACAGGTTTATTTTAGTTCATTTATTTCACTCCAAAGAATAATTTCATCTCTATTCTCATTAGACCTACAGTTTAGTTTAACATCCCTATTACTTCCATGATGATGCTCCAGATAATAGGAAATTAGAGGAGATGTAGGAGTGATTTTTAGAGGAATACAATTGGATGGATCAGTCCATAATATGCATTTATTCTTGTGTACAAGATAGGGTTTCCCCTTTTGTTCCAAAGAAATGTGTGTATATCTCATTTATGGCACCTCTCACATCTGCCTTATATTATATATTACATATATTTCTCTTATTTTCCCTACTCGATTGTAAGTTCCCTAAGGACTGGGACAATGTTCTACTTCCTCTACTAATATCTAGCAAAGCACCAGACAATTAATACTTACTAATGAGTGAAAATATAACACACGTAATCAAAATGGGTATGCCGTAACATAAAGCAGTTTACAATATCAAATAGAAGTTCCCTTCAAATCAATTCTTAGGGTACATGGAGTCATACCACATATATTTTCATAACTTTAAAAATTTTGTTTTTAGTGTGTGAAAACTGTCTTGAGAATAATTTTAAAAAGGAAATAACAGTGTGTTTTGAACATAAATAAGTGGCATAAAGGAGGGCAGGAAGAGAGGGCAGATTTTTGCAGTAAGCTTTTGGGAAAAATATATTGAAAATGAGGAGAAATAAAGTCCAGCCTTTAAGCTGGATTCAGGTGGTTTTCATGAGGTGAGGAGGGCCTAGAGCATCCGTAAGAGGGGCCAAAATGTCATGTGTTCTGGAACAAAAAGAGGAAGGACTATGTAACCCTGGGGGTCAGAGAAAGGAGGTGATAAATGTACACTCAAATAGGCTGCCTTGAGGCTTTTTATATTTCAAACATCCCTGCTAATCCTCACAGCTTTTCTTTGGAAAAGGAGTGGGGCCTCAACATGAGAACACAATGGCTGATCATGAATCAGAAAAGAATTTCTAAATTTTGGTTGAGAAACATATTCTAGCCCAAAACTACAAACTGGTCCTTTTATGCATATTCTCCATTACAAAACAAAACAACACACAATTTAAGCATTTCATTGGAATCTAAAGAAAGTTAAGTTCTAAAAAAGATATTAATAAGCAAAACTAATAGTATAATATCTCTCCTCATAAATGTAAGGCATGTAAAATGTCACTAATGCAGTCCTTAGTCGATAGGTGCATGATAAATATGCACTGAATAAATGAATGGATAGTCCCAAAGCATGCCACTCCCAGATTGGTCTTGGAAGATAATTGCTTTCAAACCTTCACAAGTGTGTTTAGAAAAGTGGCCTCCCTAAGAAGCAATTTATGACCATCAGGAGGGAAGCATATCCGTGTCATAGCCATGGATTTCCCTTTTCATGCTGCCCTCCAGAAAATAATCTCAATTTACCTTTATCCTTACCTGCAGTAATTGCATCTAACTTATACTAAACACTCCCCTATGTGCTCAGCAATACTCTAAGCATCTTATATGTATTAACTTATTTAATCCTCATAATAACCGTATGATGTAAGTATTATTGTTATCATTTTATAAATATAGAAAATAAAAGTTCAGAGTCTTGGTAGCATGCTCAAAGTTACTAGTCATTAAAAGAATCAGGATTTGAAACCCAAGAAGCCTCACTCCACAGCCTCCTTCCTTCCTTCCTTCCTTCCTTCCTTCCTTCCTTCCTTCCTTCCTTCCTTCCTCCCTCCCTCCCATCCTTTCAAAGCTTTATTGAGCTATAATTCACATACTGTTATGGGACTGTGTTCTCCCCCAAAATCTCGTATGTTGAAGTTGTAACTTCCAGTACTTCACAACATAATCATATTTAAAGATGGGGCCTTTACAGGGGTGATTAAGTTAAAATATGTTCATCAGGATGGGCCCTAATCTAATATGACATATGTCCTTATAAAAAGAGGGAATCTGGACACAGGCAGGTGCAGAGGAAAGACTATGTGAAAAACAGAAAGCAGATGTCCATCTGCAAGCCAAGGAGAAAGGCCTAGAACAGACCCTTCCCTCATGGCCCTTAGGAAGAACCAATCCTATTGAAATCTTTGATCCTGGACTTGTAGCTTCCAGTACTATGAAAATAAATTTCTTTTATTTAAGTCATTTACTGTGTTACTTTGTTACAGCAGCCCTGGCAAACTAATATATGTACCAACACTTTATCTATTTAACATGTATAATTCAGTAGTTTTTGGTATATTCACAGAGTTGTGTAACCATCACCACAATTTTAAATATTTCATCACCCCTCAAATACTTCATATCCATCAGCTATCACTCCCTACCTATATGCCCTAGCAACCACCAATCCTCTTTCTGTCTCTATGGAATTATCTATTCTGGACATTTCATAAAAATGGTCTTTTCATAAAAAGTGGCCTTTTGTGTCTGGTTTCTTTCACTTAGAAGCCCACTTTCTTAACTACTATGCAATATTGTCTTACTGTCTCATCTTTATTCTTGCTTTAATCAATATACGACTTAATAAAATTCTAACAATTACTGCTAATTCACATAAATGTTCAATGGCACTCTGAAACAGTAAATCTTCAGACAAATCACTGAAATGTATGACGGCACAGAGAAGTGAGTGGTGGTGAGCTCCAGTGAATAAAATGTACCAAAAAGTAAAAATGTATTACACAAAAAGTGACCTAGAATTTACTCTTGTAAATTACATGAATAGTTTTTGTCTGTATTTCTGGGGCCTTTAAATGCTCTCAAAACACTGCATATAAGTAATGTAGATGAAAAAAAAGGCATATTTCAATCCAAGATTTTGGGTTTTGATATTTTTGGGTCAGAGAAAGAGTGGGCAAAGCCTCCCTCTCTAGAAGTAATAGTAACTCTTCTAGTTCTCACTTTCAGGAAACAGCCAGCTCTTTATTGAACACCTGTTGTACCATCTTGCCCCATCCTAGGCACCTGGCTAGAGATAAACAGTCATGAACATGCTGTCCCAGAACTATAGGGCTTTGCAGAAAACATCTACACATTCAGTACAAATAGAAAGAACCATATTAAAATAGCAAGCCAGACAAGGAAGGGAACCTTATAAGCTGGGCAGTCCACTAGAGAAGGCAGCTCATCAGGAGGAGGTAGATGAAATTTAACACTGTCCTTTGGAATGGTCAGGAATCTTTAGTCTCAGATAACAGAAATCCAACTGAAAACAGGAATTTATTAGTTGACCAAAACTCCAGGAACAGTGCTAGTTTCAAGCACGGCTGGATCCAGATGTTCAAATAACATCCTCATTTTTTGTCACACATGCACACTCTGCATCTCCACCCCCGCCTTAGCACTCATCCCGCCAAGTTTGTTTCCTTACTCTGGCAGCTCATTTCCTGTGGCAGAAAGAGGGCCAGTCGAGCTCTGAGCACATACAGTCCTTTCCATTTGTGACCCCAGAGACACAGCTGCCTTCCCTCTCCGACGCGCACCTATCTTGACTCTCAGCGGGATGCCCACCGGCTCTGCTGTGCTGTGAGCTCACCCTGCGGCCAGAGCACCACAGACAGAGGACGGGGGTAGCACAGCCTGCCCAAATGCCCGTCCCTGAGGCTGGGAGTGGGTGAGGCAATATGACTGCCAGTCTCCTCACAATCTACGGGATGGGGAAGAGGCAATTATCGAAGAGAAAGAGGGGTGCTGGGAAGACACAAATGACACATATCCAAGCAGCTCAATCAACTGAAAGAAATTTGAACAGGCAGAGAGGAGTGGAAAGCCAGGGAAATTATATAAATAATATACGGATAAAATTATGCACTAGACTGAATGCTTGTGTTTCTCCAAAATTCAGATGTTGAAATCTTATCCCCAGTGTGATGGTATTTGAGTGTGGGACTTTGGGGAGGTGATTAGGTCAAAGGGTGGAGCCCTCATGAATGGAATTGGTATCCTTATAAAAGGGACCCTAGGGTGCCTGGGTGGCTCAGTCGGTTAAGCTTCTGCCTTCAGCTCAGGTCATGATCCCGAGGTCTTAGGATCAAGTACCAAGTTGGGCTCGCTGCTCAATGGGGAGCCTGCTTCTCCCTTTCCCTCCGCCCCTTCCCCCTTCTCTCTCTCTCCCCCACCCGCTCTCTTGTTCTCTCTCAAATAAATAAATAAAATCTAAAAAAATAAAATAAAAGGGACCCTAGAGACCCCCTTTGTTCTTCCACCAGGTGAGGACACAGCAATAAGATGGCCATCTAGGAACCAGGAAGCAGACCTGTACCAGATACCAAATCTCCCGACACCTTGATTTTGGACTTCCTAGCCTCCAGAAAGGTGAGAAATAAATTTCTAGTGTTTATTAGCTGCTCCATCTATGGCATTCTCTTATAGCAGCTCAAACAGACTACCAAAGCTATATAGTGGGAGATGACTAGTGTAAGTATGTTTGGGGAGAGAAAGAGAATGTGGTGTAGAATGTGTTGTAGTGAGTGGAAAATAGATTCAATATAAAAGAAAATCTGAGCATGGATATTGTAACATTTCCTCTTCCTACCAACTCTCACACCTCTGTTTACATAGATGAACCAAGCAAACCTTATAGATGACCTGAGGAGCACAAAAACTAACCCAGTTGATCTGACATAGATGTGATGCCCACCTTTGTGAAGTTCATAGCCTTATTGTAAAGACAAGACATATATACATAGAAAGCTGTCTAGTGATGGATGCTAACAGATTAACACATAACCAAGTTCAATACTCCAAAATAAATCTACCTTTACAGCCCCACAGCCCCTAGGCTTAGGGAATGATGCTTTGATATGAAGAAACCAGGGCTGGTGATTGTCCCATAGGGGTCCTGCTGGACCAAGATGGGCCTCAGATTGCAGCTTCTTCCTTACCCTGTGAAGGTCAGATTGTAGTTCAAAAAGAATCCTGGCAACATAAATTATGCAAAACAACCACTTCACGGTGTTAAACTGAACTGAAGTCTGGATTTAACTGCCCAGCAAATCACTGAAAAGGGACTATAGCAATATCTTTAATAGATGATATAAATACTTAGGGCATAAAACTGCCTATTCTACTTATTTCCATTATGGCAATCCCCTCCCTCTCCCAGACCTGATTAGGGCTGATAAACAGGCTCTCAAGCTTCTCTTTGCTGGGCACATGCATTTTTCCTAAGTGCAGCAACTTCTCCCAAACAATCCCAAACTTATTTGTTTGGGTTCTACATGAGAAACATACCTGCAAGACCAGGGGCAGCAGACAAGACCTGCTGTTTTGTACAGGACACTTAGATTACTCAAGTTCATAAATTCCTATGTTGGCCACCATTTCAGGCCGATATAAAATCTGTCAAAATCTAGTTCAGTCCTATCTCATCCTCTAAGCTCCATCTCCCCACTGCCCAACCCAATTCCCACCTTTTTTGATGACCCTGAGCACATGAATCTGTCTAACCTCCTAGTCTGACCACAATTGGGCTGCCTCATGTGGTAATTTTCCACGTCTGCATCTTTTCTCCCAAAGTCAAATGAATGTGGGGTTCTCTGAATCTGAGAGCGCATTTTATTTTTATTCTCAGGGTATGGAAGGCAGCATGGAGGGACCGAATAGGCAGGGTTTCGAAGTCGTAAGAATTCCGGTTTGAAACCAACTCTGCCATTATCTTTTGTGAGCCCCAGTTACCTCTTCTGTGAAATAGGAGTAATTCCACCCAACTCCTAATTGGAAGAATTAAAATGAAACAGTAAATGTTTGCTCCTTTCTTTTCTCCCTGTTGTTTTTCTTTCCACGGTGCCCATGAATGTGCCTTCTAAATACTTAGCGAATATTGTTGACAAGTCCAGCTGCTCTTCTAAAACCTGGAGTCACATACCACATCCTTTCTGCCTCTCTAAATTCTGCCAACATTTAAAAGTCCAGCTCAAGTCCTAAATCTTTCATTCTCCAATCTAATAGCTTTTGCTCTTTTCTGTCATCTCCAAGAACACTGTGCACTCTATTTACTGCAACAGTTAACTACTCATCTTTCAAATGTTTCACATCCTTAATTTTTGCATCCCCATGAAGCTCCTTCACGGCAGGGGGAGTCACTTTTTGTCTATTTTGTGTACTTTCTTATAACTAGTAAAGTACTGCTCCTTTAGTAGAAACAAAATAAATAGGTCTTGATCAACACAGACAAAAATATCGCAATCAATAATGTACAAGTAGAAATTAGTAAGTTATAACAGTGAAGACTACAAAAAAATTGGTATGCCAAGCACTCTTCTAAGATGCTTTTTGCACAGATTATCTTACTGAGACAAAAACCTAAATGCGTAAAAACAAATATTAAGATACTCTTAGGAAGGGGAAAGAGCTAAGTTGTTCGGATTTCCCAAGACAAAGGCTTTGTAGAGGAGATAAAACTTCTCAAGAACTTCAAATGGTTCTTGTTGCAAGGCTGCAATTAGAAACAGCTTGCAGAGTTTTGGATAATGTTATTTTCCTATAATATATGGTCTCTCAATCAGCTGGAAATGTGTAAAATATGACTAATTCCTTAGGGGCCCCTTCCCCAGCCTAATCATGGTGCTTCTTGGGCTTCTGTGATCCCTTCCATCTGTGACCACACAGATAAGCACTTCTGTGGATACTTCTGCCTTCTTTGTGGTTTTCTGTATGTATGATTTTGTCTCTAACTAAATTTTAACTTCCTTTCAGAAAGACGCTTTTCCCATCTTCAAAAAACCTAATACAGACCTGAGACTACACAGACAGCATGCAACAAATTTTTCATTAAACTTACTAAATTTCATCCATTCCAAATACCACCGCGAAATCCAACTACATCTCAAAAGCCCACTATCTTTCAGTAAGGAGACACGTGACAGAGTGCCAATAAAAACAGCAATTCCTTTTCTAAACTCCTCTAGGAAGTGAAACCATGTTGCACAGTAGAGCATAACAATTTGAAATCCTGAAATACAAAGCAAAGCTGCACACTCAGAAATGAGGCTCATCCCCCACACAGTGGCATCTGGTTACTCACGGAGGACTAATTCCTGTCCTTGGATGCCTGAGTACACCTTCTATTACACTAACTTAAATGAAAACCCCAAGGGGAGAACATGACCCTAAAGATTTATCTGATGATATGGCCATATTAGATCCTTTCAAATCCTTTAATTTGCAAAAAGTCCCAAAGTCGGTGAACCAAACAAATAGCAGCTCTCTCCCCATGCTGTGTAACTTGGGTGATATTTATATACAAGGAGAAGTTCTGTGTTCAGCAATTTCCTAATCAACTAAGAACAAATGGAGAAAGCAAATCCATGAAATAGGAAAGGGCAAGACCACCGAGCTATGACTTAAAAGGCAGAAGAGAAATGTTAACGCCATTACACTGCTGAGCCTCTTGCCCCAGTCAAAATGCATTCATCAGAGATGCTACAGAAGCCGAAACTTGAGGAAATGGCCTAAGGATGTTAAAGCTAGAGACTTCCACCACTGGCCCTACTAGAAGAAGGCCCTACCTGAAATGAAAAGGGGATCTGCATATAGCCTCAAATACCAATGACATGGCTCACTGGATTCATTTATGTTTAATGTGATATAATTCATCATTGATTGTTTCCGGTAATAAATTAAAATTCAAAAAACTGTTTAAAAATACTTACTATGTGCATGTCAACACCTAAGAGAAAAGTTGTAGAACCTCCAAATAGAAGTCAGAAAGTGACTTTTGCTTTTGCTTTTGCTTTTGCTTGGGCATGGGCTTGCAAATGGTTAGCTCGTCACCTGGATGTCCATCTCCTCTATCCTTCTACCTTCAGTAGATCTGTATCTCAAATGTCCCAGGCAGATGAACCATATATTGTTGTTGTTTTCCAGGTGGGCTTCTAAGGCCCTATTTCACACCATGGAATCCTGCCAGGAAAATCCTCCCTAAAATATGATTTAACTATCCCCATACTAAACCTCAAATTGTTTCTTGTCATCCTTGATTCATAGGAAAGAGAATAACCTTTTCCTCTTTACGACTATGTTTACATTTGCCAATGCAGAAGTAGAAAAGGATTTCTGAATCTAAAGAATACAATTGTAGAATTTCTCCACACAGTGAACACAAGAAGTTAAAAAAAATGAGAGAATAGGAGAGCTCAAAGGACTGCAGAGAATGGCTCCCTTCCTACTCAGTTTCCTCTTATTTCCCATGTGGGGACTGTGCCCCAGCGAATCTGGGTCATCTGCACAGCACCTAGGTCTCTCTCTGCCACAGCATGCTGGCTATGAAGAAAAGTTAGCCCCATAGCCTCTACATTAGCTTCTTTACATCTTCTATTTTACACAGTGCACACAGGACCCATATCCAGTAAACTAAGACGATTATGAGTTGTCTAGCATGGAGATGCAAAAGTAACCATGGAATGCAGCAGTTATTAATGTCACACTGAACAGGTATTTAAACTTCTCTGAGACTTCAAAGAAAGAATAAATTCACTTCAAATTTGTTTAGACTGGTTTGGAAGCTTTTTCTCCATATTTTTCTCTTACTGGTCCTTAAATCCCAACTCTTAGTATCACCCTCCTTAGACTTCTCTTTTCTACTTTCTTGACTTGGTATATTTGTCAATCAGTGTATTAACATGGTCCCAAGGTTACTAGATTCTCCATAAAGAGATGCATCTGATTTCCTACTGGTCTTAAATAATTAAAATAGGACAGGGCTCATTACTCAAAACTTCCATGACCATAGCTTGTCCACTACTTTATACCTGTTTATTTTTGCGGGAATGTAGGAGGGAGATTAAGGGGGTCCATGGCCAGGTTAGCTTGGTGAAGTGATCAGCCAGGTTTCATGGAACCTCTAGACCAAAAAAGCATAGAGGAATGGAGCACAGCATCTCCAGTGGGATTGTGTCTAGGCAGCTGTGCAATTAAGAGTATAAAAGTCCTAAAGCAAATAACAGAGGTCAGCCAAGACAAATGTTTGGGTCTAGAAATGTTTTTCAGAGGAATCAGGGAACTAAACAATAGCATATAAAATCTACTTCATAAGTTGAAAAAAATGAAAGAAAGAAGAAAAAAAAGATACTGCAAAGAAAGATAGGAGAAGGCCTTAATCTAAACAAACAAACCAACCAAATAAAAAAAAAAAAAACCTGGATTCCTGTGCATGTTTTTGTTTTTGTTTTTGTTTAAAGGAGCTTGGTCACAGGAGAAAATATAAAGCAACATGAAATTTCAATGAGGGAAATGAAAGCAAAGTCAGCCATGGCCACAAACAAAGTTAAATACAGGGCAGGAAATACTGGCCCATTACTCCTCATATTCATTGCACAGTCTCTCCCACCACTCTGGATTCTCTCCTCCAGGCTGGCTTCTCCTATGACCTGAAACCATGATTGAAGGACATTTAGTCACCAGGGCAAAGGGTATCAATTTACTACCCTTCTCATTTCTGACTTTTGTGGCTGAAGATTCTCACTAAAAGAATGTCTGTCAAGAGAAGCTAAGAGCAGAATCGTAACAGACATCTAAAAGAGTTCCAGAGGAACCACAGAAGAATTTTCTAGAATAAAGCCTATGCTACAGGCTTGAAAGAGACATTGAGATCTTCTGTTCTAGTGGCCCCTCCTTGTGCTGTCTTAGGGCAGTTAAGGCACTGCCCTTCTATAGATGGACAGAGCTGAGGCCCAGAGACATTCCAGGGTGAGGAAGGGATGGAGGACAGATTAGAATCAGAATGTCCCATTGCTCAGTGGGACCAGGACCTTCCCATCATGCCACACATCCCCCTCATAAGTGTGTGGCAAGTAGATCTCCCAGCATTTACAAAAACTTTAAAATCAATTAGTGTGCTAACTTCAGAGAAGATACTGTAACCTGTCCAGAGTAATAAAATCAGCAATGCACAGCATTACTTTCCTCTATGAAGAGCTTGAATAAATAAGACATTTATAAAAATGAGTGGAAAATCTGAAATGAATATCCCAAGAACCATGAAAAAATAAAGCTAAGAGAAATTGAATTTTCTTTTGAGTCTCTAAGAGAGAGGCGGCAGTTGAGGACTTTATACATAATTTATAAGGAAAATTGTCCCGTTCACTCAGGTATATACCGTATCAGTTTGTGGGAAAGATTAAGCAAGCTGTCTTTTTTTTAATTGAAATCAAATATAGGTATAGAAGAAAATGAATTCTGAATGAGGGAGAATGCAGTGAGTCACATGGCCAAAGGCTTACTGGAATTTACATGAGAGCTTTTTTGTTTTTTTTTTAAACCAAGTAACTTTGACCTTATTTATTGATCAGTAATAAGAAAAGGCCCCACAGCAAAGTCCTACTTGGTGCTCAAGCTTCCTGTTCTCATTTTCCCACCACTCCAAGGAAAGCTGGTCCTTGGCATAAAAAGCATATACCTCACTAGATACCTATGGTTTGAACAGCATTAGTAAAGTATTCCAGGCTGGCTGCCACTGTCTCCTAAAATGTTACCATAATCAATTCAGTCCTTGAAATTTTTTACCCACAGAGAAGCATTTAAATTACAAATACTCCCAAAAACACTGAACTAATCCCCACAAAGACACTGTTAAGTTTGTCTCAACCTTGAATTAAGAAGATTCAGGAAGGCTGGGCAAGCAAAAAGAGCAAGACCTTGAAAGGAAGGGAATGAGCACTGTGACTAAAAGTTTGGAAGAGGGAAAACCATCCTATAGTGGTGTCACGGTTTTGCTGGTAGGACCTCAGGATAGGCCAGGAGGATCTGTACCAGCAATCTCTATAGAAAACACAAGCAATTTGCCAGAGCCCCTGTTTGTCTAGAGCCCTGCTCTCACCCCTCTTCTCCATCCCAGGAACTTCATTCTTTTTTTTTAAGATTTTATTTATTTATTTGACAGAGAGAGAGCATAGCAGGGGGAGCGGCAGGCAGAGGGACAGGGAGAAGCAGGCTCCCGGCCAAGCAGGAGCCTGATGTGGGGCTCGATCCCAGGACCCTGAGCCAAAGGCAGATGCTTAATGACTGAGCCACCCAGGTGACCCCAGGAACTTCATTCTGATTGTCCCTTGCATCACTATGAATTCCTTCAGCAGTGGTGGCATGTAGGCGTTAACATGCATGTCATTCTCATGTCATATGTTCCCTGGACATTGTTTTCTGGATATTCATTGTATTCTTGCCTTGGGCCCCACTGTCACTGAAGAGTTAATACATCTCTCTTCGGGTGCCCCACAGAATCTGTAATAAAGCTACTTCTGCTTAGCAGCCTCAATACTAAAAAGAAAAGAAAAACTGAAATGATGCAGCACTTTACAGTTTCTGAAACCCATTTATTTACATAACTGCTTATTTATATAAACCAAAAAAGAAATTAAGCAAGGGGGATTTATTAGTTCCCATTTATAGAGGAGGAAATAACCTCTGAAATAGCCATTACTAGCAACCTTTGCTGAAAATTACACATTACACATAGCAGCTATTTTCATTATTTCCACAGCACTACAAGGGCACTCAGACGGATGAGGAAACTGCAACTTTACATATTTGAACTACTTTCTCAAGATCACACAGGCAGGGAGAGGCAGAAATTGGCTTCAATCTAGTTGTATTGAATCAAAACTTAATGCTCTTAAATGCTGACACTCTAAATAAGAGTTAAAGTGTAGGTGCTTTTTTCTCAAGTTCATTCTTCCTAAGCGGCAGAGAAGAGACTACTCCTGGATCTAACTCCTCATCAGATGCACTTTCAACATCACTCTGGTATTCACTGAAATGCAGGCAATCTGGCAGAGGAACAGAATGATAGGATACACCTGGCCCTGCACCCAAACTTTAGCAAACACTGGTTCCTTACCTGGAGGACTCTGCTTGGCACTGGAAATTTCCTGTGGATCTCTTAGATGGTTTCAAGATGTCCTATCTGCAAGAAATGAAAAGGATTAAAAGGTTCCCATTAAGCTTATGGTAATTTTAGCCTTTCCAACGTCTGGCAATAGAACATACTGTGTGAGCACAGGGTAAATTCCAATCTAAGGTTGCAATTTTGATGCCCCTATGTTATTAGCAGAGTGAGTCACTCTAACCAAGTGCTACAGAGAACGCTTGCTTCTGGTAACTTCCTTGAACATGACCATGAGGGAATGAGACCCCAACACACTCAGCTTTTAGATTTTTACTCCAAAGGCATTATTACTGTATTTTGATGAAGCAAAGACATGTCAACAAAATTAAGAAATGCCATTTTTAATAATGATGACTATTATACTTCATGGAGTAGGCTTGAATTATTCAGTATGTGTATTTGGTTGAAGAAAAGAAAGCTGAATTAGAGTCATATTTCTTACTTAAAAACATATTTAACCAAGTTGCCAGGTGAGGTGCTGGCCATGGTCTACATCTTACTTTGATGAAGTGGTCAAAGGAGAGGCTTTAGGTTCTGATGAGGACCCTCCTCCAGTTAAGCAGCATTACAACCTGTTCTGTGTTCTGATTTGCACATCTATCATGCATAGCAGAAGCTCTTTGGACAGATAAACCACAAATTGTTGAATGTTACTGTATAGATTCTCTATAAAGTGGCCAAAATATGAGATTGCTCCAAAATACGAAATTAATCTTCACAGCACCAAAGTGAGGAGAGGACACTGAAAATTATTTAATTTTATCAAGTAATTTTAAGTCCAGTGGCATTGTGTAAATTCACTTACAGAGTTGGTTCTTTCTCCTAGAATGAAATAAAATGTTTGTCTGCATTTTTATGTCAAGAACATTATTCAATAAATATTCAAAAAAAACCAGAGATCTTCTCACAGATGTAATGGCAGCGGCTCTCCAAGGCCTAAAAGTATGACTCTAAAATCACACATAAGAATCACCTGGTTGTGGAGTGAGGAGGGAAGAGGGAGAATCTTTATTCAAGATGCAGATTCCTGGGCCCTAACTCAGACCTAATGAGTTAAACTCGACAGAGACACCCTGATGTCAGCACACATAGAGCCCAAAGTCGCTGTTTTGTACTAAAGTTTGAGAATCACTGGCCAGGTTCTTGAGGCACCAGGAATGTGAGGTGTCTATGGAGCACAGGAAGGTGGGGATAAAGGCAGCTGCCTCAGACACAGTGGAGGGGCCTAAGGAAAGTCCTGCTGATGGGAATTCCTAAGTTGTTTTGGCTTCCATTAAACAGAGCAGGCTCAGGAGTCGACTTAGAGCCTCATGAAAAGTGCCACAGGAAGGATATGCCCGCTGAAAAAGGAAGAGGAAGAGTCACAGGGCAGGCTATGTGCTTGACTCAGAGATCCTGGGATCCTCCCCAGCGAAGAGGTGAGCTGCATGATTTCAGGAGAATGATGCTGAGGTCAGCCCTGCCCTCTACTTGGGGTTCAGGAGGGAGATCCCCTATTAGGTTTCCAGTACAACCTACAGGATGTGTGTAGTGACAAGATGAGGTCAGTCAGAGGGAGGCCTATGGAATGATGCCCCAAGCTTCCTCTCTGCCTGAAAGGGGGACACAGAAGGCAACTGAATTAAAAGAAGTGGGCTTACCCTAAGCCCAGTCTAGTTGAGACACCCTCCTCTGCCCTGGCAGCTGAAGCCAGAAATGGACTAAATGAGATGATGTATATAAAGCATTTAATGAGGTGCTAATTTAAAAGTAGCTAATGCACAAAGTATATGCAAGTGCTCTGAGAACACTGAACAAATGAAACATATAGAATTAACAAACTGTGGTTCCAAGAAAATTTTAAATTGTTGTTAAATTACTGGATTTAGAGTGGTTTACAAATTGAGCTCCATGAAACTAAGCAATAATTCTGTACCCCCATTCCTACCACCTACTTGTCAACTGTGGGGAGATGAGGCCCTAGGAGGGACAGACCTCTGATCCCTGACTTTGCCTGCACTTGACCAGAGTACCATTGATTCTGTTTTATACTATAGCTTTGATCAGAGAGTTTCTCAACTAAGAAAGAGTCTAAGAAAAATATTGTGCTTAAAAATAAAAATTAAAAGATCAGTAAGACCCTAGTAAGAAAAGAAGTAATATTCTAAGATATAGTCTCCTAGACCCAAACAGCCTTAAAACCCAGAACTATTGTCAACCTTACTCACAATTTGTCTCCTGCTTTGCTTACTGATGAGTGGAATTGGAATCCCAAACCACACTTAGAGTGAGTGCAGTAGTTTATGTTTGCAGCCCTAATCTGCCTCCACTAAAGAACAGCATACTGCATTGACTCCAAGGGTTTACAATAAAACCCACTGAATCTCTAGGTCCCCTAAGCAGTGCCTTGTCACAAGCACAATAAATTGCCTCACAAAGAGCTAATACTTTGAATTACTGTCAGCACCAATTCTTATCTGCTAGAAACTGATAAAACAATCAATAGGGAGGTTTTTGTGTATTTGTTTCCAAGGAAATAATGATGTACTCAGGGTTACTGGAAGGGCCTCCTGGTCTCCAGGGAAGAGCAAGCACTACAAGACAAAAGCCTTTAGAGCAACCATCACCTGTGCTTGGTGACCTTGGATAAATTCTTCACTTTTTGTCTAAAAGTCTCCCATCTATAAAATGGGAGGGATAATAGTTGATTCAATCCCCCAAAACAGGAATAGGTCAAATATAAACTACTTAAGTAATAGAGGACAGGAGGGCCCTAATCCTTAGATACCATTACTTTGTGCATACCAAACTTCACTGCTCTCCACCACTATATGTTATCGTTATCCACTTAACCTGTCTCACTCCTATTAAAATAGAATTGTCTGGAGATTTGGGACAATGTCTTAATCATCTTTGTTTCCATAGCACCAACACAGTATTTGCATAGAGACTCATTTATTATTAATCATTTATTAAATGAATGAAAGAAGGAAATAAATGAACAAATAGATTAATAAAGATTTTAAACCATTTAAAGCTCCACTCCCAAATCAAGAATCCTTTATAAACTATCCACAAGAAGGGCCCTACACCTAGAAATCTATGTAGCAAGGAAGATAATCATGATGACTAGGGAGATGGAGGAACAATGCCACAAGCATAATATTCTATTATTAATGGAGCCAAAATTGCACACACTTATTACAAGTAGTCATGCCATATTATCATACTAATCATTTAGTTAACCAGAACTCTCAAATACTTTCCACATGCTATGGATTCAAAACAGCTGAACTCTAGGTACTTTGTGAGTCTAGAATCAGAAGTGTCCATAAATCTCTAATAAATATTCACATGACAATTTGGGTCCATTATTAACTTTATAATGATGTACAATATGCATATACAAAAATGAAAAATCAAGTGTCCAGGTTGATGAATTTTCAAAAACAGAACCCATGTAACTAGCACCCAAATAAAATAATAGAACATTACCAATAGCCCCAGAAGCTCCCCTTTGTGCCCTCTCCCTGTCCCCAACCCCAGCAAGAGTAACCACTGATCTGGATTTCTAATATTGTACATTATTTGAGCCAATCCTCAAGCTCTGTATACATGGAATAATACTGAATTAAGTCTGATAAGTTTTTTCTTTCCCTTAACATTGCTGGTACAGTATTCCATTATGTGAATGCCCTACAATGTATTTAGCCATGCTACTATTGTTGAACATTTGGGTAGTTTCTCATTTGGGACTATTAGTAGTAGTGCTGCTATGAAATCTTGTGCATGTCTTTGCAACTGTGTGTTTAGCTTTCTGTTACAACCAATACAAGTTTTCTGAATCATGAATCTATTTCAGTCCTGTCAATGCCACATCTGAACATTTCTCGATCTGACCACCTCCATTTTCCCTGCTCCCAACTTGGTCTAAGCCACCTCACCTCGAATGTGGAAGACTGCAATGACTCCTAACAAGACTCTGCTTTTATTAACACATGCTCTACTCCGTAGAAATGGTGTCTCCTTAAAAATATAAATAAGATCATATCCCATCACTGCTTAAAATTCACCAGTGGTTTCCCATTAAAATAAAATAAACACTGTGTCACGTTCTGCAAGGCTGTATCAAAACTAGCCTCTGCCTACATCTCTGAATTGATTTTGAATCATTCTCTCCTCCTGCTCATCTGCTCCTGCCACACTGGCCTTCTTGCAGGCTTCAAATCCACTAAGCATGTTCCTTCTTTCTAAAATGCACCTCCCCCAGAATCTTGACAGAACAGGACCCTTTTCTTCATTTAGTTCTCAAATCAATGTCTTCTCAGAGAGGCCTTCCCTGACCCCCTAATCTAAAACCGCACCTCCCTTTAGGTCATTTTCCATCTGGTTAAATGGAGCTCATTACACTACCTAATGTTTCTGTTATCTATTTCCTTGTTTACTGAGTATCTTATTGTTTATAACATTTTTATTGAGATATAAGTCACATACCATAAAATTCACCCTTTTAAAGTGTACAATCCAGTGGTTTTTAGTATATTCACAAAGTTGTGCAAGCATCACCACCATCTAATTTCAGACCACCCCTCCTCCAAAAGAATCCCATTAGCAGTCATACCCCATTCCTCCTTCCCACAACCCCTGGCAACCACTAACCTACTTTCGTCCCTATCACAGATTTGCAGATTTGACTATTCTTGACATTCCATATAATCATACAATATGTGCTTTTTGCATCTGACTTTCTTCACTTAGGATAATGTTTTCAAGTTTCATAATGTTGTAGCATGTATCACCCCGTAATTTCTTTTCTTTGCCAAATAGTATTCTATTATGTGGATATATCACATTTTGTTTATCCATTCATCAGTGGATAGTTATGTGTGGTGTTTCCTTTTATGGGGGAGTGCTATTCTACATAACGCTGCTATTAACACTTGTGTATTGATGTATGTTTTCATTTCTCTTGGGTACAGACCTAGGAACGGATGACTCGCTTTTGATATTAGAGTGTCATCTCATGTCTGTGAGAGCAGTCACTAACTACATCGGCCCCTGGTAGATACCCAACCCATTTGGGAGTTGAATTAATTAACCTAGGATCTCAAAACAAGGTTAACCAAAAACTTACTACCTTTCATGATTTGTCTTAAAAATGTGATGTCATTTAGGCCTCAACTGTTTAACAAAAACCACTCAGTAAAAAGTGTGTTTTCCATACTAGTTTTCATATTAAGCAGCACGTACTGAAAATCATGTATTGATAGAGATATTTAAACTTAAATACCCAGTACAATTTGGAGGAGAGAGCAGAGTCAAGGATACAATAAGCCTCCAAAACAAGAAAATTCACCTATGGCCACTTCTACAGATGAATCAGCTTGCAGAAGCCCTAGTGAAGAATCTCTGAGGACCAAGTGGAGATTACTCTAGGCAGGGCAACTGTGTCCTTTACACATGTGGAGACAGTTGAGAAAATAAATGAAGCAAATGACTTTAAATATTTGAGACTGCTGCTTACATCAAAACTGGAGTCAAATGTTTTTTATCTTCATAGCTGTGGGAATTTATCTCAAAATCCTCTTAGAATCCCATTTATCTCTCAGCAAGGTTGTTTAAGACCATCAAAGCACAGGAATTGCCCCAGTGAGCCAGACCAATGGTCCATCCAGCCCAGGATCTTGCCTCTGAGAGTAGCCAGTGTGGAATGGTATGAAAAAAAGGCAAAAGTCCTTACTGAAATGCACTTAATTGTGCAATGTCAGGGTAGGGGGTTTGGAGCAATCTCTTCTGAGCCCAGCTGGTGACCAACTTCTGCCCTAAAGCAGGAGGCCTGATGGCCCTTGTAACTTTAGCCTGGCAAGTGTAACTGCTGGCTCCATTTCAGAGCACGATTTCCTTCCCCCGGTGTTTTTAGAAACGAAGGTTGAATATTTACCACCCAACAAGCTTGCTGCTATCACATTATGGTGGGCCATTAGAGTTAATCCATTAGCAAAGGGAAAAAGATCTTCAGGGAACTGGGGAGTTTAAGTTGAAAATCTAGATAATTTGCTGCCATTTCCTCCAAAATAATTATTTGATTCTTAGACTGACTTTTTTTTTTTTTTTTGAGACCCTTTGCATTCTGCCTAGCTTGGATATGTTCCCTTAAACAAAATGATATTCTCAGCTAACTATCCTTGTGCATCATAAACAGGCTAGCAAGAAGCATAAGCAAAGCAGTTAAAATTTGCGAGCAGAATGGTGCCTCTGTACCTTCTCAACTGATACAGCGCTTATATTTCCAGGCTGTTAATAAAAGAAAAGCAAATTATTCATTTATTCTTTCATTAAAAATTAAGCACTAATTGCCAGCCAGGCTACACCCCAGGGATACAATGGTGGATAAGACAGATCCTACACTTGTGGTCATAGAGCTTCTATTCCAGTGTGGTAACAGGAAAAAGAAAGAAAAATATATGTGTATTTACAAAGCAGGATACAATCTGCCTAATGAAAAAAAGGAAGATATTGAAATAGAATGATTTGGCAGAGGCAAGTAAGGGGTTTAACTTACTTTAGAGACCAAAGATGTGATAAAGAGAGAGAGGTGAGTTTTAGTAGGGCTCTGCGGCAGCAGTGAGGCTGGTGTGCTCCAGAACTGAACAGTGACTCACCCTACAAGAGGACAGTCTGTGAAAAAAGAGCATGACATGAGATGAGCAAGGACTACCTTGCACAGCCTTTTACGTTATAAGAGATAATTCAAATTGTATTTTCATTCAACAAAAATGTGTAACTTTTGAGGCCATTATCTGACCAGCTGTCACTGAACAAGTCCATAGCATAAGCAGGTTTCTCTGGGACCAGCTGACCAGGTTGGGTGGAACCAGACAGCAAACTATGGATCTGATCTCTCTGGGACTCTCCAGGGATTAGATGAAAGCCACTGGGTCCACATAGCCCTTCCATCTGGGATCCTGACCTATGACACGATGTAATACACACTTCCCTTCAGTTTGACTTGACTTCCCAATGTGACCAGTGTCTGTTGGATCTTGTGTTTCATTCCCTTGATCTGATGTTTTAACAAGGGAATGTCTTCCCTGAAGCTTTCCCTCTGATTATAAGCCACTTATCTCAGGGCATCTAATTTTGGTGGTAAGTCCTTCTGACCTCTGAAATCTGGCTGTCTCTCTAGGGGTAATCAGTTATACCATGTGGAACACATCATTTTGGGTTTGGAATTGGCAGGGAAGGCAAAGCATTGCATTGAAATGGAACACAGGGTAGAGTAGAGATGATCACAAAGGAAGGGGGAAACCTCAAGGGCTAGGAGTTTGAATAGCACACAGCCTGGTAAAATCGTAATAACAATACTAACTGGGTGCTTACTATATGCCAGACCCTGTGCCACATACTTTAATGTGCATCCACTAATTTGATCTTCCCTGAAATTCTACAAAAATCTTTTCAACCTGTGTTTTACAGAAAAGGGAACTGAGGCACAGAGCAAATATGTAATGTGTTCAAGCAGGAAGAGCCATCTGACACGAGAGCCAGTGTTTTTACCCCCAGCTGTAGGGAAAGAGCATGGAAGGGGAAGTTGGGAGATCTCAGTTCCGACAGCAGTGCTGCTGCTGACTCACTGTGTGATGGTGGTATCATCGACCCTACACCTCTGAATAAAGGACCCAAAAATTCTATCCATGTCCACTTCGAATGGCCTGAGGGCATCTATTCACAGTTCTTAATGAGCACCTATGAGAAACCATGGGCTAGCTCTACATGTTTGGAAGGGAAGACAAAATCATACAGAAACATCCACCAAATGAGTGTCTGCAGAGTACAGAACACATTATTAGGCACAGAGGGACAGAGAGAGAGACAGAGTGAGCCCAGTGATTTTTAAGACATTCCATGTGCCCCAGATGACTTGCAAAGTAGTTGGCATAACAAATGATATGAAGCAGGATGAGGGATAAAAACCATGTGAACTATAGAAAACCAAAGGAGACAGAAATTAATGTTACCTGAAAGAACTGGGCTGGGCCTGGCTGGAAACTATAAACTGGCCTCAAACAGGTAGAGGGAAAAGGGAATTCTAACTTCCTACTGAGAAATTTAAAATATATATATTTGCTAATGCTCAGATGACTGTTTTAGGTAACTGAGACCCACGCACCCCAAAATTCAAACACACACAAGCAGCCCAGGTCATTTTGTTTGTCATTTGAATTACTGGGTTCTGTGCTACTGCATACAAATGTATATAACAGGGTTTAAAAATTGGGAGTGGAAGCAGGAAAACGGAGGGAAGTAAAGCCACACTAGGAATTCCATTTTGTATGTTATTGCTTTGGGAGAACTAAGGGGACCACATCCTTTAGGTAGCTAATTTCTGCTTATCAGAAGCCCAAGCCCCACAACGCCTCTCCCCAGGAGAGTATAAAGCTATGGTTTGGACACTATGGAAGTTGCCCTTCACCTCATCAGAGGTACATCAAAATCACCTGGAAAGTTTTTTCAAGATACAGCTTCCTGTGCTCTATCACAGGCCTGACAAGATGAGCCTGCATGTGACATAGGTTTCTAGATGATTCCAATGGCTACTGCTCTGTGGAAGTGCTGTTATATGGAATAACAGTGGAAAATGTACCATAATACCCTGAAGAACCACAAGATAAGAAATCAGAAGTTGTACTCACAGGAATGACTCTTAAAAAAGCAGTGGTTGGCAACTAATAATGAGGGACTGGATTTCCAAAGTTAACTGAGGAAGAGAATGACAGAGGCTACAGAGAATCATATTCTCACCAACGTTCTGTCCTTCAATATACCACACAAAGATCACTTAATGGTGTACTCCAAGCATTTAATTCTGCAATTCACTATGGTTTTCATTGTTTTGTTTTGTTTTAACAGAGAGTTAACCCTGGGTTCAATCCTACAAAAGATGTTCTAGGAAGTATAGGAGAAAAAACACATTTCCTGCATTAAAGGAACTTATAAATGAGAGAGAAAATTTGAATACATGAGCTATTTGAATAACAGTATAGTCGGTTTTGTGACAGAATGAATGGCTATAAATAAATTTTGCTCTAGATCAAAGGTCACAAAATGGCAGCCCATAGATCTCACTCACAAATATGTTTTGTTTGGCCTTCGTGGTGTTAAAAATAAAAAATGAGCCGCTATTTAAACATTGGGAGACTTCATATATCGATCAAGATTTTTGACTTCTCTTGAAGACATTGGAAGCTCTGGCCTCACACTGGGGTCTGCTACCTTGCATGGTTATAGTGGGGCAACTTATCAGCTAAGCCTGGAGTATCCTATTGTCCAAAGTCCCCACTTCTCCCTCGTACTGCCTAATCCCACCTTCCTTCTTCATTCCTGTTTTTACCTAGTCTCTGTAGATATTCCTGTCTGTGTGCTTGAGAGGAAAGAGAGGGCATTGTGTGTTAGAATGCAGAATTCCCAGAAGAAAGGGATGAGACATGAAAGGGGATAAGGTATTGTATATCAGGATTTTTGATCAATGTAAAGAAACAGACTTTAAAATCCCCATCCCCAAATGAGAAAATATATTCCTTTCACCTATCCTTATTTTCTCCTGATATCATGTCAGCAGGATTCATTTATAGTCATTAAAGAATGCAACTGTCTCTTTTCAGAGTCTGTAACTATCAGAATTCAGGAAAGAAGTAGAAATGCTTGGGGAAATGTGTTCTGGGCTTTGCCATCCTCTAAGCACTTGCATAATAGTGACGGACTCGGGCACTTTTAAAAGGAAATGGCATTCACCCATCCAGGGAGTAAGCAGTTACATAGAAAATGCTAATTCTGAGACCTGGTGATCTGGAGACATTTAAATTCACAGTGGGAAAAGTGGTCAGCGGGTGCAGGATCCTCTGTCGAACCCCTAGAAGAGAACTGGGAAACAGGAAGCTCTCATAGGTTTTCAACTCTAGGACATAACCACTCTATTTGCTTTTGACAAAATGCAATCTAATTGTAATCTGATGACCTCAAAGGGGACTCTTCGATGATTAAATTCAGGAGTCAAGAACCATGTACCTACTTTTTCCTTTTCATTTCCAAACCATAAAACTTAATGAGGGAAATTCAAGGCCTTATGGAGGATTAGAGTACAAAAAAAAAAAAGCCTTAAAAATAAAGAAGAAAAGCCCAGATGGTCTGATCTGGACTTTTTAAAGTTGGCTGCAGCCAGCATTGCTGAGGCCCCAGCCATTATTTTTTAATCTCTCATTGACAAGGCGAAGCTTCCCTGCAGACTGGGATTTGGGACTTGTTATCTCCATTTTATTGGCCTCTTTGCCAAGAATAGCAGGGCCGATAAAACAGACTTCAGTCAGCAGGGAAGGAGGGATGGACACTGAGGCCCCGGGGAAGGCAGAGAGCAGCCGCGCATACTCCCCATGGAGGCAGGAGAGGTTGCTTACTTAGGAGGTGGCAGTGAAAAATAATGAAAGGAAGGAAGGGTTGGTGAGATGGGGGAAAAAGAAAGAAAGCAGAGAGAGAAAGGGCTAGGGAAGGAAGGAGGCAGGAAGGGAAAGGAAGTAGAAGCGAAGGAAGGAAGGAAGGAAGGAAGGAAGGAAGGAAGGAAAGGAGGGAAGGAGGGAGGGAAAGAAGAAGAACGGGGTGGGGGAGGCAAGGGAAGGGGGAAGGGAGAGAGGCAAGGAGGGAGAGAAGGAAAGTTTTATAAATGGGTCAAAATTCTATTTCAGTTTTTTGAGCTGCCTTTCTTAAAAAGCAAGAGTATCAAACAACACTTAAGATAATTATTTCTCACATTTTCCTGTGATGTTTATGGAAGAAATTAGAGGGGCTTCCTGTCAACCTTATAATGAAGTACAAAATCTTTATATAAGATTTATGAAGTCCTATAAAATTTATCCCTAGTCAGCCTCCTCAGACTAGTGCTGGGCTTTTGTCATATACTTCCCATGTGAAACTCAACCTTCTGATATCCTCTTTGTTTTTCAGACGCAATGTGCCCATTCTCATCTTTGTTTTATTCAGAATGTTCCCTCTGCCCAGAACCCACTCCCCTCCCTCTTTGATGTGACTAACTCAATTCAACCTTAAGGTGTGCATTGATTCTGAATGAATGAAGAGAAAGATGGGGGCAGGATAATCAGACCCTCTTCTGAAAAATGTCTACAGATTCAATCTCTATCCTTGGATGTGGACAGCATGATTCGGACACCAGATAATTAAAGGAAAGGTCAGGAAGTGGTGGTGGGAGAAGGGCTTTGGGCAGGATATTTCTGGAACAATCTGTGAAACCCTATTCTAATAAATGCAGGGCCAGAAGCAGAGAACATTATGACTGTGCACAATCCTAATTGTCTCTACTCCTACACACTTCCAATATCCCTCCACTGATCAGGGATGTACCTGTGTGATAATCATTTGTATAGTGGTGGAGGAAGGTAGCCATAAAAATTGATTTTCTGTGCTTGGACAGACTTTCTGCAAGACTATCCCTATTGCTATGGACTATTTATCAGGTGCCCTTTGCATTTTCCCAAGACAGTGAGTCTGGGATAGTCTCCAGATCAGATGATTCCTATCAGTCATCCTTTGGAGACTGCACAGTGTGTTCTAACTGGGCTTCTTCAAGGCTGTAAGAGTTGTCTTCCAAACCCCCAACTCCTGGCAGTGTCTATAGAAGGCAGTAGTAAAACAGGGTCATGGGACCTTAGGAAAAGTGGTTTACTATCCAACTACAACAGAATTCTGCACTGTAAGAAGTATTCTCTTGCCAGTAAAACCTCAATGACTAAGATTCACATGTCAGAAATTCATAACATTTGTGATAATGTCTAGGGCTGAAGTTTATTTTTACATTAAAAACACTGCTGTTTAAAAAAAATTGCTGTTTTTAGGAATAATATTATCTTTTCCTCTAAAGTAATCCAAAAGTGAGGGATGACTAGGTCTAAAAATGAAAAATGTTGGCCATGTGTTGATAATTGTTGAAGCTGAGTGATGGGGACATGGGGTTCATTCCCCTGTTTCCATACTTTTATATATGTTTGAAATATCTGTAAAAAAAACCTAATATATATATCATATTTTGTGTAAATGATCAAGTAGAATGACATAAATGCATTTCTGTAATTAAAATAAATAAGTCTTACCAAGTGAGAGCATTTATACCATATTGGAAATTTTTTTATAACTTTTTATAGCTATTATTGCATTCAAAATTTTTTAAAAAAGGCCTAGTCATTTAGGTAGGTCCAGGTTACTGTTGCCATTTGATAGATGAGTGAAGTAAGATCAAAGGAATCAGAACAGGTATGTAATGAACAGCAAGGACCAGGTCATCCTTGATGACAGGGGATGTCAATGATGAAGACGATGATGATGATGGTAATTAACATTTGCTGAGTGTTTATTAGGGGCCAAACACTATTCTAGATTTCATATACACATATTAAGTCACTTTAGACTGACAATAACCTTATGATATAGGTTCTGAGGCTTAGAGAGTACAAGTACTTTCCCTAGATTTTTCAGATATTAAGTGGTTGAGCTAGGATTCAAATTCAGACACAAGTAAGTGCTCAGTGGCCACTAAGCTATACACATGGTGATAATCCTAACCAACACTGACTGGGCACTTATGTACCATGGACTGGGCTAAATCATTTATACAGATGATTTCATTCAATGCAGTGAGCAACATGATGAGGTAGCTATTTTTATCCCCATTTTGCAGATGAAAAGTTTGAGGCTCAAAAACCTAAAAGGAGTTTGAAGTCACTGGGCTTGTGAGTGGCAGAACCAGCCCTCTTAGCCCCTGTGTTAGGCTCTAGTGTACCCCTCCCTAGAAAAGTCAACATGACTATAGGGAGAACATTACCTCCACCAAGAGGTATAAGCTTTTGTTTAAGAATCTCAGGCTGTTCAGGCACATTCCACATTGTCATGGTAAATGGACATGGATGCCATACTGTTTAATCTCTTGTGTCAGGAGGCTAATATCAAGTAATGTTTATTCTTCTCATACAGAAAGTTCTTCCCACCTATTACAAAGATTTAAATTTGCATTACAAAAAACAAATTCCAGAAGGAAGAAAATAAATCAGACATCTCATGGGGATCCATTGAAACTGAATTTCACCTTGAGTTTGCATTTTAAGTATAAATGCAGCATATAGATCAGTTCTTTCTGTCCCCTAAGATGGTGACTATAACAGTGACTTTACCCAATGGCTTCAAATTTTTTTGTTTGCTTTAGCAGTGGAACTTTTTGCTCATAGTCTTCTATTGAATCTAAAAAGTAAAAAATAGATAAAAGTGACATATTGGTGTGATTTTTATTTTATAAATATAAATTTATAACATTTACTTAGAAGTTAGTCAATGAAAACTATGAAAAACTACTTTAATGTCACCCCCACTTCCAGGCAGTGTCCATTACTTTCCATCTGACTACACCAAACAGTACCTGGAGCCCATGATCCAATTTGCTTTTTTTTCATCCTACTGTGTACAGTCTACAAGACTACCTTACCAACATCACTTCTAGTGCTTCTAGAAACCAAGGATGCATACCCTATAATCTCAGGAGAAGGGCATTTATTCCCATACACCACGTATTTCACAGTCAGGAGGGGAGAGGCACGAGAAATGAATTCCACTCTTAGTAATTACTGCTCCTCATTCTTATAATGGGTTATAACATCGAGCTGCACAGCCCTTTTGCTCCCCCATTATTGCTCCTACACTCTCCTGGTCATTGCCCCTCATTCCTGAATGACCTTAGTAACCGGAAAATGGTCTTCCTTTCAAAAAAAAAAAAAAAAAAATCAATCCCAATTCTTACCAGCATTCTCTAAAGTTGCAAGACCCTCAGAGAAGACCCATTCATTTTCTGCCATGAGATCCTTGACCCCTCATCTCCAGTGTCCTTTCTCTTTACTTCTCAGCCACATACTCTCATGGTCTGCCCCTGGACTTTGTCATTAACCAAAATGGCAGCAATCTTCTAACTCACTGATTGGAACATCCCATCCTCCTCCAGCTGTAATCTCTTGTCCAACTAGCTTACTTGCTGAAGTGTCCCTCAAAAACAACAAATCCATTTTATCTAGTTGTCTAATCTTTGGCTTGCTTTCTATCCATCCCCTCTTCCTATCTCTACTTACCTCCTAACTTTCATTGATTTCACGGTTCCTCATCATGCTTACCTCCTTGCAAACATCCCCAAGTCTATTACTTCTTTTTCCCTCCTTCACATTTTCCTCCCAACCCCAACCCTGGAAGAAGCCAATGGTCTTATTTATTCTCATGGATCACATAACCTGGAGAATGAGTCACTATGAATTCATGATAGCCAACTTCGAACAGACTTCCAGCCTGACCTGACAATCTCACTGTATTTCCCTCTAATGCTCATGCTTTCATTCTCATCAAAGACTACTTTGTACTTCTTTTTCTATGTCTCCTCACCACTTTTAGTGGGTAATCTGATCTTATCCTTTATTGAGCTAATCAAGAGCCACCAGTCTAGAGCTTCCACGTGTGCTCATGTCCAAAGCCCTTAACTGACCTGTGTAAATATGCTTCTCCCCGTTTTTCCTTCAGTCTTAAGTGATTAAGTATATCTCCCCTGTCAAGGAGACTCTCCAGATGTGCTCTGCATCACAAATACCCTCACCTTCTCAAAGGCTTTACATTCTCAGTTGTCCCTCCTCTCTCCAATATCATCAAAACTCTTTCTTTTCACCAAATTGTCCACATTAGCACATAAACATGACGCCTCTTATACCTTAAAAATAAAAACAGCCTCCCATGACCTTGTAGTTTCCCACCAGCTACAGTACAATTTCTTTGCTTTCCTTCTCAGCCAATCCGTTAACAGAACTGTCTGACATACTCTCTCTACTTCCTCAGATCCTTTTCATGGAACAACCCACTCTAGTGTGGCTGCCCTCCCATCATTCCATTGAAACTGCTCTATATTTCAGCAATAATGAACCCAGCTCCTTCTTTTTGTGTTCTTCCCTCTCTTGACCTCCAGGACACCATCCTCCCCTTGTTTTCCTCTCTCCTCCCTGCTGCTCTATTCGGTCTTTTTTATAGGCTTATATTCCTCTCCCTAAGAGGTGAATGTTAGAGGTCCTCTTGAGCTTCACCTTTCCTTTTCTTTTTTCTAGATTCTCTTCCTTTATTCTGATAGCTTTAACTGACATTTATATTTTGATACTTCCTCAAATTTATATTCTCAGTATGGACTTCCCTGAGCTTCACACTCATATATCTAGCTACCTCCTTGACATGTCCAAAACAGAATTCTTGATTTTATCTTAAAACCCATTTTTTCCTCAGGCTCCCCATCTCAGTACATGGCATCACCATTCCCACATTTTCTGAAATCAGAAACCTAAGAGTGACAGTTCTCTTCTCTCCCTTCTTCTGAATCTACATCAGATCCAAAAGCAAGTCCTATCCCCTCTACCATCAAACTATACCCCAACTACTTAAAGTTGTCCCCATTCCTACAATCAACACCCTAATTCTAGACACTATTACTTCTCCCTTGGCTACTGTAAGAACCTCCTCACAGATCTCCCCAGTTCCTTTCTTGTCCTCCAAATCCACCTTTTCTCCACATAAAAGCCAAAGTCAAAGTGACTTAAAAAAATATACATATATATATATATATATATTAGCTATATTCATATCACTCTTGAACTCAAAAGCTTTCAATAATTCCCCACTGCAAACCTGCTACCATGGCCCACAATGTCTTTATTACTGTTCCAGCTCCATTTCATGCTACCGTCTACTTTCTTGCAGAACTTTGTCCTTTGAGGCCTTCTTCCATTTTTCCAAATATTACACTCCTCCCCACATAAGGTCTCCACATCTGCCATGCCCTCAAACAGATGTAGCCTTCCATAAGGCTGCCTGTTTTCATCCGTCAAGCTGTAACCATCACCTCCTTGGACGCCTTCCCCCACTACCATACAAAAATATTAACATATTGTGTCTTGTGCCACAGAAACCCAGATAAATATTTTAAATGAATTATCTTAATACTTTTAACAAACCTATAAATAATGAATTATATGAGCAAATTAAGGCATAGAGATGTGAAGAACTTACTCAAGGACAACATGGCTTATAAGCAGAGGCTCTAGAATTCAAAAATAAACAGTCCAAATCTAAAACCGAATCTTTAACCACTGTAGTGTATTAATTTGTGTTTCCTCCTCTGATTTCCTACACCTCAAAAAATGTGATATTAAGTATTGTTTACTTCCTTTATTCACATAGCTATGTTAAGGGCCTCCTGTGTGTCAGGGCCCATGGCAGGTAAAAAGGCCACATCTTCCTCTTTGTGAGGTTTGTGTCTGAGTTGGGATGACTAACAGGAGCCAAGGAAACCAATCTGTGTGTTCCATGAGGCCAGGGACTTGCCTTCAGACCCTTGTCCTGCTACATCCCTGGTACATGATAGGTGCTTAATGATGTTTTTGATTGGAATGTGAATTCTGAGGAAGTCCCTACTTAGTTTAAGTAGCAGGAGTTGTATACTGATTTCATGTGGCTGCTGTAACAAAGTACCACAAACTGGATGGCTTAAAACAACAGAAATTTATTCTCAGCATTCTTGAGGCCAAGTTCTGGAGTCTGAAATCAAAGTGTTGGCAGAGGTGACTTCCACTGGAGGCTCTGGGGAAGAAGCCTTTTCTTGGCTCTTCCAGCTTCTGGTAGCTACTGATATTCCTTGGCTTATTATGGCCACATCTCTCTCTGCTCTGTCTTCACATCACTTTATTCTCTGTGTGGCTGTGTTATTTCCTTTTGCCTTGCTCTCTAAGGACATATGTGATGGCATTTAGGGCCCACCTGGATAATCTAAGCACCACTGTCATCTCAAGATCCTTAACTTCATTACGTGCTTGGCCATATGAGATATTATTCACATGTTACAGGGATTAGGACATGAACATGTCTTTTTAGGGGTCACTTTTCAGCCCACTAGAAGGAGTAGGTCCATCTACCTTATAAAGGATTGGCTCTCAGTGAGATAATACATTTCTTTTCTTAAACTGTGCACATTGTTGGAAATAACTATAGGCCCTACCAAGACCCAGATTCATTTTTTGAAGCTACTGGAGAAGTAGTTTTCAAGCTCCAGTATATTTAAGTGTCACCTAGGGAGCTTATTTAAAGTCTTGGTTGGTTAACCTTGCACCCAAAGATCCAAACTCCACAGTTATCTGTTTAGCATCAGATATCTGCATTATAACAACTTCCCGGTGATTCTAATACAAGTGTCTGAAGACCACTCTTCGTGGACAGGTCCAGAAGAAAAATCCAAGCCAGAATCACAGAGAGATTTCTAGAAATAATGTCCAGTCTATTGTTCTAAAATCAATACTGCCTAAAAGTTCTAGCTTACTCTTCAATAAGCAAAGACTTGGATACTAAGCAGAATCTGAAAAGACTCCCATACTTCAGGTACCTACAGCACTTTATTTCTTTGGGGAAACTGAAGGCTTGTTCAATTTCTTCTAGAGAATAACAATTAAGAAGGCCTCAGGACCTTTTAAATAAATACTCACACGTAAGATACAGGGGCACAGCTTCCAAAAACTGTAATGACAAATTTTGTGCTATTAGGTAAAGAGGATACTATCTGAATCATTAATTTAAATATACATTCTTCTATTTGTTTATGTAAGTAGCCACAGCCTCAAATGTCTTTTCAAGTGTCTGTCTGAGAGAAACACACTAGTCCACTTAAGCTGTGGGACACATTGTCCTAATATCTTTTTTCCTGAAAAATATCTCCACTTGTTCTTTCCCTGAAAAATATAAAATGAAGGTATAATCTTTTCTAATGCAAGGTATTAAACTAGCATCTTTAAAATATATTGCATGTCTACTTTCAAAAGCAAAAAAGGGCACTCGAAAAATTAAAAACAAAATGAGGCTACTATTTGGTTTGTGTCCAAATTTTTCTTTTTTTCTTTTCTTTTCTTCTTCTTCTTTTTTTTTTTTCAGAGCTACAAACAAATTAGGAACTAACTAGACAGGAGGGACGACTCTTCAAGTTTGTTAAATCTTCCCCAAAGTGTCAGAATTCGATTCAGCCTAAAGATTCTGTATTCCAAATTGTTACAGTCTATTTTTCCAGCCCTTCCAATGGTTCTGCTGCTTATAGGCCTGCAATTCAGACAATTACAGAGAGTTGATAATGAACCACAGTAAATTGGGATAGCTACATATTTCCGTTGCTTCACAGAGCTCAGGTGAAGTTATCCCTACAGAGACCCAGATATGTTCCCCTACATGGTATAGCGAATCAATGCATCACATAGGCTATTTTGGAAGTACTCCATAACCCAGATTCCTCTATGGCAGTTCAGGTTTGAGTGCAAACCTCACTAAATGGTAAGCAGTTCACTGAATGGTACTCAAAGAGATCTGATGGTAAGCAGTTCACTGAATGGTACTCAAAGAGATCTGATGGTAATGCCCTCACACCCATGGCAAAGGCATGGAGTGGCTTCCTCCATTTCCCTCTCTACCTCCCTCAAGGACAGTCCAGCCTATACATGATCACATTCTGTAAATTGTTTCTCTTTCAAAATTCTAAATATTCACTTTGACTTGATTTTTCTGGATACAAATATAGCAAGGGGCAAACTGAATTTACTTCGGTACCATGCCCTTCTAAAAGTATGTTCATTCATTTATTTAACAAATATTTATTAAACATCTAACATCTGTCAGGCACAATTGCATCATGATTTACTTTCAAATAAATTGAAAGCCAAAGGGATTATTTTTTCTTGGCTGCATATTTATGCATTTATATTTGTATCATGTGGATGGAAGAGATGACTTTCAACCTAGTGTTAACTGTGAAACGTATGAATGAAGTATATGTTCACAGTATTATTCAAAAGGCTAAACACTGGCATCTTTAGTTAAGAGTGCCTTGACAATGGACATCAGAAAACAAAAGTGTGCCACTTATGGTTGAATTCACACCCTCATGATTTGTATTTCACCCAGAAAAAGCAACTTAGCAAATGTTGCCATGTGTTAGTAACACTATTTCAACATGACCACAGACGTTAGTTAAATATTTAAATTTCACCAGAGGTGTAGATGGCCATTTTTTCATTCTGTAGATAGTAGCTATATTTGGTGATGAACTGCAAATATCCCTCTCTCTTTCCCCCTACCCACCCCCCTCTCTCTCATACACAATTTACTTATTATTTTCCGACAGATAACCGGAGGACGGATATTTGCCATCAAGATAGCTCAGGCCTTCAGTAGCTCAGCAAGGCAGTTTGTGTGATTCCATTTGTCACAGGAGCCTTTATGAGGGAACAGAAGATATAACTTTGCCTCATTTTTCATTTCCTGTTATCTCTCAGATTTCGTTCTTCAGCTGCTCTGTTTTCCTGTACCTCAACCGGAGCCGACATTATCAGAGCGCCACCTGCTACCACCATTGCAGCTGAGGCCCTGTCCGCAGTTCCAGGAGGAAAGAGCTTCCTTCCAGAGCAGCCAGGAAACTCCCTCTGAGCCAGAGGGAACCAAGTCCATGGTTAGGCCTACATATGCAGAACAAAGTAAAGGCACTCGACGATTAACTAAATAATTCCAAGGGAGGAACATTCCAGGAATTGTGAAGCACTTTAAATCCTGTATTTCACTGGATTTTTAGAGCAGCCTGTAAGATGACAGAGCTAGTACAATTATGCCCATTTGCACTCGTGTCAAGATCATGCTTTCCACATCCCCTGATGTTAGAAATGGCCAGGCTATGGGGTGCAACTTAAGGATAAGTAACAGAGTCAGTGAGTCAGCGCTGGGGTACTCATGCCAAAGGGGTACAAAGAAACGTGAATGTTTCAATGTGAAACAGGAAGGAAAGAACAGTGAACGGCTACGACTTAGCTATAATATGACTCTCAGAATGGAGAAAGGACAAGAACAGAGGGATAAAGTGTTTGATAATAAGAGGAAGGGAGACAAAACACATCACTGGGGAATCCTTTGAGCCATATATTGTGGGGAAGGAGGGCAAGTTGCTGGCAGTGGACTTGCTTAGCCTATTCTTTTCTGCTGCATTTTCTTACAGTTTACTCATCCAGTCTGGACCCTAACTAATCTACCATCAGCTTATATATGCTGTTCTCCCTTTCTCTTCCCCTTTAGAAGAATACCTCCCTCTCTCACAGTTCTCTTAAATATAGGTTCTCACTACCTCCCAAGACCATAATAATATAACCATGTTAACATAGGAGTGGGAGGAGTTGGTGTGGGGTCATGTCTAGTCTCAGTGTTGACACTCTCTTCTCTTTACTCCCCCATTACTACCCCTCCCCATAGATACATCCTGCTCCGTAACTAGTGATAATGCTAATCTTTGATTTTGGCTATCAAATCTTATGCTCCATTCCTGTGAATCCTTTAGGACCACAGCTTCTGGACAGTCCCTCTTATTCCCAGGAGTGGCCATAGGAACCTTCTAGTCCAAGGGCTGGGATCCGGTAACTGCGGAGAAATGCTTTCCTGATGCCAGCTGCCTGCCAATCAGTTAGTTTATCTAAATTTTACATGTCATCTGTTTGTCCCCTTCCAAAGTTGTGTTTCTCCTACCTTTTGGGAGAGCTTTTCATTTGTTTTTAAATCTCTCCAAAGTGAATGTCATGCTTGAATAATAACCTATTACCATATTCCTTTGGTATCTAGTTTCCTCCCCAAACCTATAGGAGAGTCATTCTCATTAGCACTTATTCAACCTAAATGAGACCTGGGGACCTGATTTCAGGCCCTACTTCCTCTAGTCCTCCCAGCCTCCTGAAGTCAAGCTTTGTCACACGGTATGGAAACTAGAGGCCATCACCAGAATGACTAGAAGAAAACTCACATTTCATTTGTACCTTGAGAACTATGTGCCATAGAATGGGTTAGGCCATGAGAGAGAAACAATGAAGACCTGACAAAAGACCATCTGTGTACACGGAGCCTTAGGAAGCTCACCCTGCAGGTGCAGACAGGTAAAACTGGCACAGAGTCCTACAAAGCAAGTCCACACTGCTCCTATATGCTCTAAACATTTTCCTGCTTCAAAATACACTGGCTGTGTTATCACACATGCTCTCATCCAGTTGTAAATGATAAAACTTACAACTAACTGTGGTTTGATACACTACTAATACTGAAGATATTGGAGTAACTTTTCACAGAAAGGGCCCTAAAAGGAATGAGCTTTAAATGGAACACCATGCAAGGCACTGAAAGCTGAGGGCTGATGATAATGGAGAGATTATGTGTGTGGTGCTGTACCTCTGATGGGGTGAGTGGTCAGGGAGAAGGAAAACAGAGCACAGAGGGGCTGCACTGAGGCTTCCACAGGCATGACTGTAGCCATCGGAAGCTCCAGCCCACAATATCCCTGTGCCTGATATGCTCCCTGCAACAGGGTGAACTACTGGTTTCCGAAGTGTGCTATTGATCCCTGCAGATTACTTGATCCCAAATCATTCTTGAGCTTTTCCTAGAACCTCAGATAAGCTTACAACAGAACTCTGGTGACATAGAGTGGTAGTTTCCCAAGTGTGAAAAGCTATAGATAATTTTAGGTGGTGTGCAAGTTTGGCAAATAAAATTGAATTGCATAGTGAGAAAGTTATTCCCTTTTCAATTCTCTTTTCATCCTTATGATGACACCAAGGATAAATTCTCAGTCTGGAATTGTACATCTTTAACACCCCTCTAATACTTGCTTTTCTCCTTTTTAGCAAAGGAAGTGATTTGAAGCTTGAAGGCTCAGAGCCTTTGACAGGTAATAGTATATTCCCATAAATTAATAATGTGCGTAGTTATATTTATTTTCATACTTAATGCCTTCTTATGGAAAGTATTACCAGTCATGTATTTGAGATAGTGAAGTCAAGTGCTCTTTTAAAAATTAGCTTCTAATTTAAAAAGAATAGATAAGTTTGAAGAAAAATTTAAGTAAATGACAGACAGGTGGTTGGTATGTGGCAGTAGGCACAAGAAGAATGTCAACAGTGATATGCAAAAGACTGGTAGCAAACACTGACTTAAGTCATATTCCCAGCATTTCCACTGTGCCACGGAAATCCTCTCTCTTACCTTTCCTGGCCTTTTTGCATTCCTTTTGCCCAAAATAAGATTTCAGTTGAAATGAACCTCGATTGACTTGACAGTAAGTACACAAACCCTTAGCATTCGTGCATTTCAAGCAGTGCTACAAGTCTCACTAAAAGCTCAGATATACTCAAGGGAAGGAGAGATTCTGGGAGGGGAAAGCCAGCGGCCTTCACCCTTAGCACCTGGGAAGGCAGAATGGGGATCAGGGAGAAAACATGTCAACACAGGATGGGTAATATACACCCCTTCCACCCTCCCCCTTGCCCTTAATACCTCCAGTTGTTCAGAGGGCAAGGGGAGGGGAAAGGGAGACCACAGCCCATGTATTTGGGTAATTGCTTTCTCAAAATGAAATGGCATCTTCTTTTTATTTCCCTTGCTCTCACCTAATAACACCAGCATATTGTATTCCCCACACTGAAATCTGAGTGTATAAATCTTTTTGGGCACAGTGAGGCCTTGTTGGGTTTGGCTGTTGTTTCTGAAAAGAGTATAAGGGGACATAAAATGTAAGTGAATCAAGCCCTCAGCTAGCATTTAATTGATAAGAACCAAAGCTAATATTAGATAACAAATAAATGGTCTGTTGCACAGGCATTTAATTAAACACCAAATTAATGCAGTAATGACCTACTGGAACTAACAGCCAGGAATGCTTTACTGCGCGCCAGCATCTGGACGCTTTCACCTTCCAGTCCCCCTCCTCCTTCCCCCCGCCTCCACAGACAGATACATTATAAAGAAATATATTCACTCATATCCTACGTCCTCATGTTTTCATGTCCCAACTCATCACGCATAATAATCTACTCTGCCCAAGGAAGCTTGACCAGTTAGGTAACTCTCTACCAAGTCTCCCCTATCGCAGGTCCCAAACCTCAGCATTTGGGACTGTTTGAAACCCTAGTCTTGTAGCCTTTGGCTGATTACATGCTGCCTTGAAGATTAATTGCAGACAGTGTTTTAGATAATGGTCTCAGGGAAGAGCATGCAAAATCATGAAGGGGCACAGAGGAATCAATAACGTGGCTTTGTCTGGGCCTACCCAGGAGCTCTCAGTCATACAATAAAACACATAATAGGTACAGGAGATGAACTCCACTCAAATTTACTCAGCTCATCCCTGCTGGCTTTCCAGCAGTGGCTCATGTGGGCTGAGCTCACAGTCTTCATGCTAACCCATGCCCGTAAGTTAGAAATAGGCACTAGGGGCCCTGGGAACCCCTTGCACATGCACAAACCACACATACTCATGTGTGTGCCACCTTCCTCTCTTGTTCCATGAAACTTTGAATTCCCCTGCTGGACACAGGGACAGAGCCTTTTCAGTCTCCAAAGTTCTCTGTTCTCCTAGGCATAAACTCACTTCAGTAAGGAAGCAATCTCTAGGAGCCAACAGCCCTACATCAGTGCATTATTCCAATTATGAACCTAAAACTGGATGTAGGTGACTTTACTGGGACAGTCCTATAGGATTCCTGGGTCTCATATTGTCTAATTCCCCACTCTGAGAGCAGAGAAAGAGAACTTTTAGGATCTGGAGTATGTATGTACTTTCCAACGTGGGGTCTCCACCTATATACAATCCTTGAGTTAAGGATGCCTATACAGAAAGAGGTTTTAATGAGCATAAAGCGATTCGTTCCCCAAACCACCACCTTCCATCTCTCAGACATTTTATATCAAACTGATTTTGACAAGCTGAGTTAAACCCCATTGACTCTAGCAAGAACAGTATACAGTGAAAGATGCATCTATCTATCCATCCATCTATTTACCTATCTATCTATCAACCTATCTATCATCACAGGTTTTAATGTAGAATTGACTTTTCCCTGCAGGTCTCTCCTATCTATTTACCATACTCTATTCTTTTCATATCACATTATCCGTCCCGATCCTATCCCATCTCCATCTCCCCTTTGGGATCTTCATTCTCTCATCCTTCCGCAGAGCTTTCTATATAGATCTTCACAAATTCCAGACCATCCCTGCCTCTTGGAGTTAAGAGTCTGAAAGTCAATAACTTCAATGGATTTTTTTAGGATTACTTTCCCTTTGTGAGGAGACAAAAAGGAGTAAACCTCTAATGGTGGAATTTCCTGTAAAATTCAAGGTAAATAGGAGAGATATTAGAGGTCTGGATAGGATTCTCAGCATCTTTCAACACATTGTACGTGTTGCTCTTTTCATGTAGAGTTAGTACTATGTGGGCAGTGGAGGCAGATTCAAAGCAATGTACCCTACAACTTATAGTATCAATGGATCCAATGGCATACATGGAATCTTCTAGGTGACCTAGAAACAATAATAACAGATAATTTTTACTGTGGACTTATATGTTTTGGGCACTGTGGTCTTAGGGAAATATTTAAAATATATACATCTTTTTGCGTGTGTGTGTGTGTATGTGTGTGTTTATAGACATACACACATGCTTATATAAAATATATGACATATATACAACATTCTGTTTTCTCATTAATGAATTAGTCCTAGGGTTCATCTTGCTATGACACGGCTGAGTAAAAGTGCTTCTACAGGTCTCTTAATTTCCTAAATCCTTCTTCACAACAGCTATTGCATGCAATACTCTTTCACATCTCTGTAAGATAAATTGGGCAGGTGTTACTATCTCTTTTGAAATAAGTGTCTAGAACCCAGAGAAACCTGAATATCACACAGCAGTTTAGGGCTGGAACTAGAGAAGAAACCTGACTTCCAGAACAAGGTGTTTTTTCATGTTATCACATTATCCCTTGCCTTGAGCGGCTGCTATGCACACTACTGAAATAAACTGCCGGGAAAAGGGCAATCATGTAATAAATTTTAAAAATATATAAAGAGATATTAAATTGTCTCCTCTAATTTTTGTTCTTCAGTCATATGTTTTATCCCAGGATAGCAAATTGTTTACAAGCAATTACAGTAATTAAACATAAATACACCCCAGCGAGGCAAATATTATTATCCACTTTTTAACAGATGGGAAAGCAGAAGTGGAGACAACTGGAAATGACCTGCACAAGGCCAAAGAGGGTGTCTGCCGCAGACACAGGAAGGGCCTGAAACCTCAGACATCCTGGATTTGTCCTTGAACTTCTGGATAATCCACATTCTTTAAAGAAAGTTTTACTCTAAAAAAAATGGGGGAGGGCGCCTGGGTGGCTCAGTCATTAAGCATCTGCCTTCGGCTCAGGTCATGATCCCAGGGTCCTGGGATCAAGCACCGCATTGGGCTCCCTGCTCAGCGGGAAGCCTGCTTCTCCCTCTCCCACTCCCCCTGCTTGTGTTCCCTCTCTCGCTGTCTCTCTCTCTGTCAAATAAATAAATAAAATCTTTAAAAAAAAATGGGGGGAAAAAAAAAAGGATGAAGGTGGTTGGTGACAATGCCAGGGAGAGAGATGCTGGAAGTAACAACGCCAAAAGGGACATGGTTTGAGAGATGCAAAGCGACACAGCCTGCTACCTCAGAGGCATCTCAGACAAGGTCCAGGCTCATTCTGGGACTCCCTGGGTTTAGCAGCAAAGGTCATAAATGGAATATGAGTGAGTCTCCTCTAGGAAATAAGGTGGCCAAGCTTTTTTTCCAGTTCTGTATCTTCAGAATGAGTCTGAGCCCATAAAAAGAAGATTACTGGAACCACAGAATAAGATGACGTGCTCATGATGAAGATACAATTGCCCTTTCTGAAGGGCTTTGGAATTTGTGAGTGAAATGTACATTTGCATTAATGTTAGGAAAGTTACATCCAGGGGAAAACGCTGAAAGACAAGAAGGCTAACTTCTCATGCTGCGTCTTTCTGCCCCATTATCACATTTGACAAACAGTTTGAATTCAAGCAGAAAGCGTATGGCCAAATAGAGTAAGACAGAAATAAAACAATGGTGTTAAGAGTTAACAAAAACAAATCTGAAATGAAAAGTCGACAGGCAAGGTTCATGTCACATTCTGGATACCAAAAACAGTGAAGCCAAGACAAATAATTGTTTGATTTTTCTGTTGAAACATTTGGGAGATTTTTTATCCTATTTGTCATCACTTATCGATGTAAGATGGAGGCAGCATGCAATAAAACAGGAGGGATTTGAAAGCCTCCCTCAGATAGCTTTATGAAGTTGTATGGATAGGACAGAATAGTATCCAGACACCCATTTCCACAGAGAAGCAGTTATTTACGGCACTTGTCAGTTCTATGAAAATTTATATAGGCACCACATACCAACCACAGGAGAGGGGGAGAGAGAGGAAGAGAGAAATGGGGAGAAGGCAAGAGAGACAGAGACAGGAAGTAGCACTTAATTGTGAAGTTAACTGGGCTGCACCCATCTCTGGGAGGCAGCTGAGAACAGGATGTGTGTCTGCACCACCTCTAATTTTCTCAGAAGAAACGGGAAGATATTAAGGAGGGTATGTACCCTCTTGAAGACTTCCTGAAACAAATGTTCTGGCCAATAACGGAACATATGTGGACTGTCATTACTTGCAATGGGGTAACCTTAGTTGTTCCAACAGATTCCAAAAATTTATTGAGAAAAAAAATACAACGTAAATGTCAGCTGAAATACACAATTCTAAGTCTTTGGTATTATGACACACAGAACACTCAAAAATTATGTTTCTGTGTCCGTGGTACAGGTAACAATCTTTCCTCTTCGACTGCCACTACCCCTTAGATGTTTTTACATGCCACCAGAAAAATCAGCTGTTTGGGAAATAAGAAAAAGAATGGTGAGATAAATTAAGCAGTGAAGTTATGTAACCTTTCACCAATTAAAAAACATTCCCACTCAACAATAAATCTCTAGATGTTAAGTAGAAATGATCTGAAAGATCAAAGTGTGAGTAAATAGGGAAGAGAAGGATGACTAGAATAACAGACGCTGACTATCAGTTCTTTTACTTCTATTGTTTTGTTGACTTACAGTTATGGCTTCTTAAATTCAGTAGTGTGAATTCCAGTGAAACAAAACCACTGGCCTAAATGAAGAAGTGAATGAAAAAATAAATGAATACATCACAAGTAGCTTTACCTTTGGTGTATTTACACCAGGCAGTCAGTTTAGGAAATTGGGTGTTTAAAACCTACAATTCCCTGATCCCTGCTTCTTGACTTGTTCAGCCAACACCCCTCAAATGTAATGTATCAGCAGACGTTTGGTAGTGTCCAGGCTGAGATATTATGCAATGCTATACAGTATCTGGCAAGGAGCACTATGACGCCAAAATGGCCCTTTAGGCTATTATCATTCAGGAGTCCAGGTTTGGGGTAGCTTTGATTTCCACTTTGTATCCTACCCACCAAATCACTTCCACATAACAGGGTTCATCTGTCATCAAAACATCAGACACTCATCTGGATAGCTTGGTTTCTCTCACCTTTGAACACAAGTGGTTGATGAGTAATGGTATTGCTGCCTTCCAACTCACTGGAGAAGAACAGACCCCTCTGGAAGCAATTACCAATCCCGGTGGTCCGTAGGTAAGCTATAGGTCCTGTCCCCAGGCCTGTATTTCAGCAATATGACCAAACATCTCTATTCTGTAAAGCTGGTCATCTAGTGCATGCCGAAAAGAGAACAGTCCAATAAAGGGAGTATCTAATGACCTCCCCAGTTGACGAATCTCCAAATTTTCAACATGACATTTGAACAAAGTCACATTTGTACTCTGCGGATTTTCCCAAGTCTAGATTCCAGTTCATGGGTCAGTGAATCAGGTTTACTCGGTCTCAAATCTTTCTTGTACTTTCCTGTTTTTTCAAGTACTTTATAATCATTAATTTCACATAGTGACACTATATATTTTTGGGACAACCAATGAAAGAAAACTCCTATAGCAAGTTGCTATAACTATTTCTCCCAATTTCCCACTTTGACATCCAGAGGACTGTTTAGGTGTCTTAGGACAGGTGCCACTGGCTAGATAATTCTGAAGCTTTAATTAATTTATTTCCAAGCCAGCTGCCAAACCTTCCTTTGTTGGTCAATACCTTAAATTTCCTTCACACTCCTCCTGCCCCAAGGAGCAATGACAGGTATTTATGGAAATCAAAATTAGCTTTTTTTAATTAGAAAATCAATGGGGATCTATCTATCTATTTATCTACCTACCTACCTATTTATCCATCCATTTTACTTATTTATTTGCTAGTGGATATTAAAAGCAGGGGACTTCTTTATCCCTTTCTTTGTTGTAAAATCCATTATCTCTCCACTTTTAAAATATAAGCATCAAATGCACTTGGGATACTAGTTTCTTTTTGGTTTTAGCAGTTCTCCCACCAGACAGATCTACTCCTTTTCTCCAAACTGTGATGGAGAAAATATCAAGATAATCTTCAGTTATTAGTCAACCTATTTGGATGATTTGAGAATACACCACTCTTTTCTTGAATATAATAATAGTTCTTTCCAAGACATATAATGCTAGTCACAGGTCCCAATAGCCTAAGTGGATGGACTTTGTACCTTTGTAAATTCATGACTAACAGGGTCATGGCCATACACCTCAATTGAGAAAATGAGCTCAAAATCTCCATCACAGAGAATGGTAGTCTTAATATAATATGAATCTGAGCCTGACCTCCTCCACTGCAAGCTATCACGGATTTGTTTCCCAACAGGACATCCAGGCTTCCTGCCCACCATTCCAGTCTCAAAATTCAAGGTTCCCTGACACTACCTTTATGCAGCAGTGACACCAAATTGCACATAACACACTGCTCCTCCAACACCTCTAAGCAACCCACAGCACCTTCTACATTTACCATCCTACCTGTCACATTTTTGCCATGTCAAACTCTCCCTTCATTCTGGAATGCTCTAAGTTTATTCCAGATCATTAGTGATAGTGCACAGTGTGTTGTATTTTCTGATTTATAGTTCCTTATTAAACAAAACTGAAACATAATGCCATGAGCTTTTCATTAAGAAAGCTAGTTTTTTATATGAGGTTGAAGTTTCTGTATCATATGGATCTATAATTCACAAAGTAAACCCTTAGTAAAAGGTTTTCTGAATATAAAACTCAAAATGTTTTCTCAGATCACAGCTTTTTAAAAGTTATTTGAAAGCCAAAAAAATACTCGGATAGAAGATCATTAAACAATTATTTCTTCTGTCTAACCAATGTCCTTTAGTAAGAAAATCACAGAACCCAGAATAAAAAGTATGGTATGTGCCCTCAAAAATCGGACAGTCAAGCTGAGATGAAACCCTCATTTATTACCACATTACAAAATGGCATACATGAAGTGCCAAATGAAATAAATGCACCAAACAATGAACGAAATAAACAATGTATGCAACTGGAAAAAGTAGAAAAGAATTTGGACATTACATAATGGAAGAATGGACACCATCACATGGTAGCCTTTTTGAGGGAAGGTGTGGCGGGGGGAAGTGAGTTTAGGATTTCATTCAATCTAACTAAACAGAGGGCTTATATTGGAAAATGGTGAGGGTAAGTTGGAAAGCAGAAACATGACTGTTCCTGTTTGCACTGACTCCTCATATTTTCATATAAATAAGGAACTCAACTTGAGATGATTTGTGATCCACTTTTGTCCAACTTTGATGTTAAAGCTCACTTTCCCATCTGTATGTGATTGTTTAGACATGTAGCAACTTCATGTTCATTAGCCAATGACTCTGCTTAATCTGACCATCCATCAGGGTGAAGTTCATTATTACTAAGCAATGTGAAGGATTTAGCCAACAACAGTATAACAGCTCAGGAAGGAGAAAATGCCAACAGCCTCTGACATTTGCATTTTTTCTTCTCCACTCTGAGGTTAACTTACTTTGCCATTAGTTTCCCAAAATTAATACACCTTCAAAATGTAGACTGCCATCAGCCATTTATTTCAATCCCACGTCTTCCCTTGTTGGCTACCACATTTCACTTCTCTGCTTTCCAAACTTCCAGGTTAAGATAAAAACAAACATGCATTGGAAACATATACATTCAGCTATGCCTATATAGAAGAAAAAGAAAATCTTGTGAAAACTTAGAATCAGAAGCCCTTTATGATCTAAATATAATCAAAACCTGAGTAAATAATATATGCTTTTGTTTTCTGCAAATACTGACATCTAATAATCTTTAGCTACCCTAAAATATAGATTTAATATAGAGCCAATAAAAGTCAATAACCATGAGATGGTGTTCACATTCTGAATTATGGCTTAAATTAATAACCTCATATTCCATGATTAGACTAAGAATAGGAAACTAGAATCCATAAGGTCCTAGTATCTATAATGTACAAGTTTCACAGAAATGGTCTAATTTCTAATATTACTATGTTGTTGCTCTGACATCCTTTAAAAACAAAGTATTATAGGGGCACCTGGGTGGCTCAGTCATTAAGCATCTGCCTTTGGCTCAGGTCATGGTCCCAGGGTCCTGGGATTGAGCCCTGCGTGCGTCGGGCTCCCTGCTCAGCAGGAAGCCTGCTTCTCCCTCTCCCACTCCCCGTGCTTGTGTTCCCTCTCTTGCTGTGTCTCTCTCTGTCAAATAAATAAATAAAGCCTTTAAAAAGAAATTCTATCTAAAACTGTCTTCTCAAAGTTTGTACAAGTTGAGCAAAGAGATACAACTCTTGGAATATATCTCCAGGATCACCCCATTTTCCATTTTCCAGGGCTATTTCATATTTCTGCTCCTTAAGATTCCTTTTCTACATATTTTCAAACCATATATCTGATAAGGGGTTAATATCCAAAATATGTAAAGAACTCATAAACTCAGTAACAAAAAAACGAATAACCTGGGGTACCTGGGTGGCATAGTCAGTTAAGCATCCAGCTTGATTTTGGCTCAGGTTATGATCTCAGGGTCCTGGGATGGAGCCCAGCATCGGGCTCTGCCCTCAGAGCGGAGTCTGGTTATCCCTCTCCCTCTGCTCCTTTCCCCGCTTGCACTCTCTCTAACTCTAAAATAAATAAATAGGGACTCCTGGGTGGCTCAGTCAGTTAAGCGTCTGTCTTCGGTTAACGTCATGATCCCAGGGTCCTGGGATCGAGTCCCGCATTGGACTCCTAGCTCAGCGGGGAGCCTGCTTCTCCCTCTGCCTGTGCCCCCTCTCTCTCTCTGACAAGTAAATAAAAAAATATCTTTTAAAAATAAATAAAATAAAATAAATAAATCTTAAAACAACAACAACAAACAACCTAAGAAATGGGCAAAGAACCTGAACAGACATTTCTCCAACAAAGATATACAGAGGCCAACAGGTACATGAAATGATACTCAACATCAGTAGTCATTAGGGAAATGCAAATTAAAACCACAATGAGATATGACCTCATACTTGTTAAAATGGCTATCATCAAAAAGACAAAAGATAACAAATGCTGGCAAGGATATGGAAAAAATGAAAAACATGTGCACTGTTGGCATGTAAATTGTTACAGCCACCACAGAAAACAATATGGAGGAATCTCAAAAAATTACAAATGATATGAACTACCATTTGATCCAGTAATCACACTTTTGGGAATACATGCAAAGGTAATGAAAACACTAATGCAAAAAGGTATCTGCACCCTCATGTTCACAGCAGCATTATTTACAATCACAAAAACATGGAAACAACAACCTAAGTGTCCACCAATGTATGAATGGATAAAGAAGTTGTGGTATATATATATTTATAGAATGGATTATTATTCAGCCATTAAAAACAAGGAAATTCTACCATTTGTGACAACATGGATGGACCCTGAAGACATTATGCTAAATGAAATAAGTCTAAAACAGAAAGATAAATACTCTATGATCTCACTTACATGTGAAATCTATAAAACAAATAAATAAACAAATTCATAGAAGAAGAGATCACACTTGTAGATACCAGAAGCAGGGAGGTGGGGGAGGGGAGATTGGAGGAAGGTGGTCAAAAGGTATAAACTTCCAGTTATAAAATAAAGAAATACTAGGGACATAATGTACAACATGATGACTACAACTAACACTGCTGTATGATATAGAAAAGTTGTTGTTAAGAGAATAAATCCTAAGAGTTCTCATCACAAGGAGAGATTATTTTTCCTTTATTCTTTTCTTTTTTCTTTTCTTTTTATTGTGTCTATATGAAAAGATGGATGTTAGCTGAACATGCTGTGGTAGTCATTTCACAATATATGTAAATCAAACCATCATACTGTATGCCTTAAACTTATACAGTGATGCATGTCAATTATTTCTCAATAAAGCTGGAAAAAAAAAGATTCCTTTTCAGTATATACTAGAAAGACATTCTTGAACTTGTCCACAGCTATTTCTAATTTGTCTGATCTTCATCAGTCAGTTTAAAGGAGCATAAAATGTCATCTGCCTCATCCGTCACTGTGTGTGTGTGTTAATGTATTTATCTGATTCACTTCCTCTGACTCGTCTAAGCTTGATGGAGTTCTGAATCTTTTCCATCTCCTAATTTATTTCAGTCACTCCTCGGGTGTACTGGAGCTGAATTTCTCAGGTAGACTCATCTGAAAAGATGCTATGCTCTAGCAATTCTATAAGCAATTATCATCCCTAATAGCCTGGAAGTCCTGCTTTGTATATTCACTGTTGGTCTAGTGCCAGACAGAGGTCCATTTCACCTTAAGCCCCTGACTTAGTACTTTCAGGAACCTTTTCAAAGGAGAAATGTTTTTTTGACTCCTTTGGAATGTATGGAGATGGTTAATGAGGTTGTGTCAGCTGCAGGACTGGTATCGACACTAATACTGACATTTGATGGTAGGATGGCCACATTTGCTGCTATTAAAAACTTTAGGCCAGCCTCCTGTTGCAGCTGACATGGTAGGATGGAGTGGGCCTATTCTGTTCTCAGTAGCTCAGTGCAGTGTCAGGAGACCTTTCTTTTTTGTTACCACCACCACCATTCTAATTATGACTGCTTCATTTACCATATGCTTATTATATTAGGTATTATTATGCATATTGAGAGACAGAATGATATAGTAAGATAAGTATCAACATAGATAGCAGATGCTGTTTCTCAGGTGAATAACAAAGATAGTAAGTGTCCAGGATTCCAGAGCAGGAGTGGGACAGTCAGAAGACACACCAAGATACAAGGCAGCTGGAAGAACATTAGCTAGGCCATAAGGGAGAGGCATCGTATGTGTAGAGGAAGCTGGAGAATGACTTGGGCAATGACGTGGTGGTCATTCTGTGTTGGGAATAATCTATAAGCAAACCACTGATGTGAAGGGCTCAGAAAGGAGAACACTAAATAAGTTCTAATTAACACAGAATAAGTGAAAATTTGAATCATGGGTGAGGTTTTGATTGGAGAGTGTGAACACTGGCTTTATGCCTTAGAAGAAAATAAGAGACATAGCACTCCAAACAGGCCCCTTGACCTGGGACTAATATGTCCTTGGTATGAAAGACTTCCTAGCAGGTACCTCATTCAGTCTTTTATTTACTCATTAAGTGAAGGGTTTCTGAGTGCTTACTGTGTGCCAGGAACTTTTCTAGGTGTCAGACATACAGCCAGAAACAGGACGGAAAAGGTCTCTCTCATTCAGGAGTGTACAAATTTGCCAGGGCTGCCATAACAAAGTACAACAGACTGGGTGGTTTAAACAACAGAAATGTACTCTTGGGCGCCTGGGTTGCTCAGTTGGTTAAGCGACTGCCTTCGGCTCAGGTCATGATCCTGGAGTCCCTGGATCGAGTCCCGCGTCGGGCTCCCTGCTCAGCAGGGAGTCTGCTTCTCCCTCTGACCCTCCCCCTTCTCATGTGCTCTCTCTCATTCTCTCTCTCAAATAAATAAATAAAATCTTTAAAAAAAAAAAGAAATGTACTCTTTCCCAGTTCTGTAGGCCGGAAGCCCATGATGGCAGTGCTAGTAGGGATAGTTTCCCCTGAGGTCTCCCTCTTTGTCTTGCAGATGACTGCTCTATGCTGCCTCATCATCCCTCTGCCGCATGCACAGCCCCTGGTGTCTCTTCCACTTCTGGTAAGGACACCAGTCATAGAGGGGGTTATTTTAATTTAATCACATTTTTAAAGAGTTTATGTCCAAATATGGTTATAGTCTGTGGTATTGGCAGTTGGGACTTCAATATATGAATTTGAGGAAAGACACAATTCAGCCCATAACATTTTTTTCAGTGTACACTGGAAATGAATTTCTATTTTTTTTAAAACAACTTAAATCTTTTGACAAATGATTTTAGTATATAAATTTGATTTTGTTTTTATATTCCATGTCAAGGGTATTACAAGCCTGAAGGGAGATACTTTCTGCACACAAGTGTGTATCTTACACATAGGGTAACATGGAGTAACATTCTAGTGGTGGAAAGAACTGAATAAAAATGAACTCCCTGGGGAACTCTTCCAGGGTTGCTCCATCAAAGCCTGAACACACCTGAACCCAGGAATGCATACAACTGAGCTCCCCCTTACCTACCCACTATGACCCTTCTCCCCCATTACCAGCACCATCTGAACAAAGTGAGGGGAAGAGCGAGCACCCATCTCTTCTATAATATGCCTGTTGGTAACTTTTATTCTCTTCAAGGATTCTCTTGATCCACCATAATCTGATTTCTCTTGAGAGTGATGAGGATAAAGGACTAACATAGTGAGAGTTGGCCTTGAATCCATATACCCAAGGGATGTCCCTGATCACAAGGCTCACATAAGAATATATTAAGAGATGAAAATGTTTGAAAATAAATATACTATGTGTAACCTGAATTTCCTAGTCTCGGCAGTCTGTGGGTAAAATGAGGTCACATTAATATTAATAATAACAATTTCCTGGCCTGCAGCCACACCTGAAGAACTGCAGATTCTCATTCCTCATTCCCCTAGCCTACACCCCAAGGTCTTTGATCATCTCTGTTATTTCTGGGAGGCCCGAGGGTGAGTCTCAGCTCATGTTTGTTCAGGAATAAATGCACATTTGTCCTTTCTCTCAGATCCCTGAAGGAGACCACTGACCAAGACATCTGGGGCAGCACCTCTCTACTACCACAACCTTCAAGGTCTTCTGAGCGATGACTGCCTCCCTGCCACACTGCCTCACCAGCCTCCAGTTCCCGCCAAATGTGGACATGCCATCCTTTGAAAACTTGGAAAGAATGTCCCTCTCTCCAACGTGGCTTGCTCTTCCTCACCCAGGCACCCAGGCAGCACAGTTGGTATCCCAAGTCTCACACACCTTTTGCTAGTATCCCCTGGAAATGCGGAGGAGCATGCTTCCCACTCCAGCCTCCTCCTCAACCCCCAAATACAAGCCCTCAAGCACACCAAGTCATGAAAGAGATGGCTGCAGAAAGGAGTGAAAGTGTGGGATCAGGCATAACTTGCCCTTACACACCCAATTCACTTTGGCTTACCTGATCTTAACCACATTGCCATATATAGGAAAATATATTTCACCATTTGTGAAGATGTGACAATTTTCATATCAAGTATTCTACTATTTAAACATTGGTTACTTAATTTCTGCCAGATATTCTCTGTCAGGATAAAGAAAACAATACTTATCCTAATATTTTGCTATAGACAAATTAGACTATCTCAATCATTAAATACTTTTTTGAGCACTGGCTGTATGCAAGGTATTTTTCTAGCAGATCTCATTGGTCATGTGCTCTGGGTAAGACAACCCTCCTTCTTTTTAAATTATTATTATTTTTTCTCTCTTTCCTAAAGATTTAGTGGTAACTGACTCTATTTTCTTAAATGGAAGGAATAACTCTCTTTCTTTGCCTTAAAGTTTGTAGAATCAAGGATAAATGAAGTACCTAAACCCTATAGGAAAATTCAACAAGTCACATGTCTTGTGAAAAGGTAAAAAGACAAACATCCAGCCTGTATCACCTACACCCTAGATCTCTATTAGCCACCACCCAAGTGGGCCAGTTAACTTTACAAACCAATAAACTAGCTCTTTGCTTTTTTCTCTTGTCTGAGCATATCTGAGATAAAGTATCTACTCCATCTACCTCAAACTGGGAGTAGAGTAAAAATAAATTATCAAACCAATAGTATCAGGTAGATGACTGACTGAACATTCTGTTTCCTACTGTTTGCTATTTATGGCACAGGCAAAATCTGATTTTCCAAAATGTTTCCCACACATGGAATAGTAGGTTGATTTCTACATAAACCTATATTTGAAAGACATTTCAAAATTTATCTTTTTTGTCTCCCAAAATAAATTCTTCCAAAAAAGTCAACATGGTTCAGAAAAAGATTCAAACAAATAACCCTAATAGTCTTCCATTTATAACAAGGACTCTAATATTTCCCTAGGGCTCTGCTAGACAAACTATTTCCAGTCCTCTAATAATCCCATCTAGTAATGATCATTATCTGAAATCAATGGAAAAAGCAATAAGCATGTGACTTCTTCAGAGACTCTCGATAACAGTAAGAATTAATTTTTGCAAAGCTTCAGAATTTACACTATGTTTTATATTCCCTATACCTCACTTGAATCTTCTACAATCCTTAATGACGTATATGCAAATATTACTATATCTGTCTGTGAGTTGTGCAAGAATAAGAGACAAGACTTAGAGAGGTCACTTGCCCTGCTCAGAATTATGAGATCAGCAGAGAGCACAGGCCAGGTTTCCTGACTCTTGTTTTCTTTCTGCACTATCACTACTGTCTCATCACTAAAAGCCTTAATTGTAGATCTCAACATACCCCTGATTTTTCCACCCTCCTCCCCCTTTTAGAATTTTACAGCCATACAGTCATGAATAGTTATCATCAAACTATATGTAACATTTTTACGTCAGCAGCCATCCTTAAACAACAGTCTTAATTCTATGCAAGGACGTCCCTACAATAATCTATTTCTCCTTATATTCCTCCCCACCCCCAGCCAAAATCCTCAAATATCACTTATTGCAGCACTTTTTCTAGCCTTTGACTAAATTTACCTTAACAATAAAAGTATGCCCACCTACCATACACTACTATAAAACTGGTCAAAATATATAAGTCCATTTTTTTCAAGGAATGTATAAAAGAAAAAGCAATACCTAAATGTTCTCACCAAAAAAAAAAAAAAAAGTAAATGTGTGAGGTGATGGATGTGTTAATTAGATGGGAGAGGGAATATATATATATATACACACACACATACACACATATATATATACACACACACATATATATACACAAACACACAAAAGAGTGCTATGATTTTATATATATATATATGTATATGTATACACACACGTACCCTTTAAATATTTTACAGTTTTGTCAGTTATACCTCAACGAATGTATACATATTCAAGGAATTAAAAAATGTTCATTTTGAGTGACTCTTCAGGGTATGGAAATAAAACAGATGGTGATTTTAGAACTGGTAAACACAAATTATAAAATGATAACATCACTGAATGGGTTTAACGTGTATTGGAGACAGTAGAAGAAAGAGAAAACTTGAAGATAGATCAATAGAAATGATTAAACCTAAAAATCAGAGACAAAAACATTTTTAAATAAATGAACAGAGTCTTTGAAATCTGTAAGTCAATATCATGAGCTCTAACTTACATATAGCTGAAGTCACTAAAAAAGAAACAGAGAATGGAGCAGAGAAATAGTTGAAAAAATAATGTCAAAATTGGTGAAAAACATCAACTTACAGATCTAAGAATCTATGTGAATCCCAAGCAGGACAAATGTAAAAATAACCACACCTAAGCACATCAGAGTCAAACTGCTGGAAACAGAAAATAATCATAAAGGCAGCCAATGAAAAAAGACACATTACATACAGGAGAGCAGCAAAACAAAATGACAGCTAACTTATTATCAGAAACAAAGAAACCCAGAAGACAATGAAATGACATCTTTAAAGTGCTTTAAAAATACAAAAGAGTCAATCCAGAGTTGTATATTTGTGGAAAATATCTATTAAAAATAAGAATAAATTTAAGACATCTTCAGATTTATAAAAATGAAAGAATCTGTTGTCAGCACACTTACACAACAAACAATGCCAAAGAATTATTCCTCCTGAGGCAAATGACAACAGATGGAAACACAGATTTATAGAAAGGCAGTGAGAATGGTAAATATGTGCGTAAATATAAAATTGTGCCATTTTTCCCCTCAATTTTTTTTTGGAAGACAACTGACCGTTTACAGTAAAAGTAGTAGCGTTTTACTGTGAGGTTTACAATGCATGTAGGTGTACAATATTTGACAGTAAAGCACAGAGCAGGGAATGCAGAGAGGATAAATGAAATAATACTTGGGCGCCTGGCTGACTCAGTAGGTGGAGCATATGACTCTAGATCTCAGTGTTGTGAGTTCAAGCCCCATGTTGGGCATAGAGCTTACTTTAAAAAGAATAAGAAAAGGAAAGAAATAATACTTGATGTAAGGTTCCTACACTTTACTTGAAGCAATATAGTATTAATTCTAAGTAGATTGTGACAAGTTAAAAAAACATATTATAAACCCCATTAGTCACTTTTAACACAAAGAGACACAGCAAGAAGCTGATAAATTAAAAAAGAGAAATACTAAAATTATATTGTGTGTCTTAAAAGAAGGCAGGAAAGAGAGAACCAAAGGACACCAACAGATTGGACAAATAGAAAATAGTCAAACCACAGCAATAATCACATACAGTGAAGTGGATTAGAGTCTCACGTTTATGGTTAACTGGTTTTTTGACAGTTCCAGATGCAATTCAGTGGAATCCTCTCAACAAATGGTATTAAAACAACTGGATATTCATGTGCCCCTGCCCCCCAAAAGAATGTTGCATCACATTCAAAAATTAACGAAAAATAAATCATGAACCTAAATGTAAAATGTAATAAAACTATAAAATTTCTACAAGAAAATCTTTGTGACCTCAGTTTAAACAAAGATTTCTTTGCTTGTGACCTCAAATACACTATTTACTAATAAACAAAAGAAATGGATTAATTTGGCTTCATCAAAATTCAAAACTTCTCCTCTTTTTGAAAGATACCTTTAAGAAAATGAAAAGACAAGCCACAAACTAAGAGAGAATATCTGCAAATCACATATCTGATAAAAGACTTGAATCTAGAATTTATATTTTAAAAAACCCTCAAAATTCAATAATGAGAAACAAGACAACCCAATAAAAAGGAAGGGCAAATGATGTTGTGTGATGTTTTACTTTCTGAACTGAGCGGTGGCCAACCTGTGTGTTTCTTGTATTGTTATTCTTTGTACTGTAGACATGTTTTGTAGGTATCCCTTTTTATTTACTCAGTATTTAATAAAATACATTACCAAGTCTTAGAACTTAAACACTCGATTTAAAAGGTAGAGATTGTCAGACGGGAGAAACAAAACATGACCAGCCACATACTGTCTAGAAAAGATGTAATTAAAAAGACTGGAGAGGTTGAAAGTACAAGGATGGAACAAAGATAAACCATGAAAACAATAAACATAAGAGAGAAGGTGCTGTTATATTAGTATTAGTCAAAGTACACTTCCAGACGGCAGCGCCATCAGCAATAAAGAGGAACATTCCATAATGATCAAAGGGTCAATTCAACAAAGTAATGGGGAAGGGGTGAAATAATTATCTGCAAACAGCAGGGCAAACTAATTGAATAATGAGAGTTCACAGAGTCCTTGTTGGTCTCTCTGGAGAACAGAGTTGTGACCTGGAAGGACTCTGGCTCTGTCAACTTCACTGACCCACTATTCCAGCTCTCAACTGCCTTCCTCCAGATTTCTTTTACATCATTGTCATAAACCTCTATCCTATGCCAAGGGAGGGGGAGGTACCCAGTAACACCAACAGCAATAAAAAAAGAATGAAAGAATGCAGGGGGTATTCATAAAGAAACCAATATTACAACTATTAACATTCAGTAACTCATTGTAACACCCGAACATTAGCTCAAATTCTAAAGGTAAGTTGTTTAGACCGTTAACTTTTTGAATCTACCTCTACTTGCAACTTGCTCCTTTGCTTACTTTTTCTCTCTTTGATTTTATGCTTGCACTTAAATCAGGAATACAAATATTGAACTTAAAAATAAATTGATATGTAGTTGAGCCCATGTGTGATCAGAAAAATCGAAATCATTTTTCTTTTCAGACAAAAGTATTAAAAAGAATTGCTATCCTGGCTAAGTGGAGACATTACAGTGACATGAGTAATATTCCAAGTTGCTGCAAAAAGCTGCAGTATTTGCTGATCGCTCTATGGTAACTGTGTCAGAAAAAGGGCTTAGGGACAGATTTCATCTTCTAAAATTATTTCCACCAAGGAGGAGAAGCCGGCACCTTGATGACTGTTGAAGAATAAACAGAACAAAATAACTCAGGCAACTGACATAGGCTGGGGACCAGTACAAACTACCAACTTCACTGGCCCCTGTCCATCTAGTCTTCTCTCTTAATTTACTTGTTGATTTATACCATAGATAGACTCTTTTTTTCCCCTAGCTTACACTTTAAATTTTCAGAGTTGGATTATTTTTCCTCATTCCAACTCTCTAGAGAAGGAGGTACAGATCCATAAAACCTGGTGCTCAAATACAGAGGGGTGTCTGTATCTGCAGAAATCTTCTTTCCGCTAGCTATTATGACCATGACAATCTGAATGGCTATAAGCAACAACACAGAGGGTGGTCACAGCTGAAGACACTAGCAACACATTAACATTATTTCTAATATGAAAACATAGTTAGGCAGGCAGTATGTAACCATTGTTCAAATCTATTCTGTCAATTGAAATGTATGTGTGTACATTTGTGTGATTTGTACAAACCATAAACAAAAACCCATCATATGATTTAGTGTTAGTACACATATGTGCTCACATACAGAGAGGGAGTTTAGTAACACAAATAGTTTCACCATTCATCATTTCAACAAACACTTATTCATTAAATATGTTTTGAGCACCTATGATGTACCAGGCCATGAATTAGATGTGGGAGCTACAAAGAAGAATTAGTCATCAACTCTCCCCTAAGTGTCTTATAATCCAGGGGCAGGGATAAACCAAAAACTTAAAAACCGTACTTCGGAGCAGAAAGTGATATATACCACAATAAGGCAAATAAAAAGTACCAAGGGAGTCTGAAAAGGGGGGAGACTAACTCTGAGGGTGCTGACCATAGAGAAGAGACATCAAGGAATGCTTTATGGATGAAGTATTTTTTGAAATGGGCCAGACGGTCTGGTCAGATTTCAATAGGGGCAGCTGGTGGAGACATTTCCATTAAAGCAAACTGCATGTACAGAGCTATAGAAAATAAGAAAGTGAGGTGCATTATCAAGCGTGTGGATTTGTCTAATTTGAGTAGAGCGTAAGTTTACAAGAGAGTCCTGGGAGATGAAGCGTGGGCCACAGGGGTTTAGAATCAATGTAATGGTCAATGGGGAACTATTCAAAAAACCTGAGTATGGATGGAGATGACATGCACTGAAATGTGAGTTTCTTCTTTCAGTCATTTCTGTACCTCTCAAGATCCAGCAGAGATCCATGCATTTAGTGGCTGTCCAATAAGAAATAATGTTTACAGCTTACATTTATTGAGCACTTATTATGTGACTGACCCTGTTTTCACACATAGAAGCTCACTTCATCCTCACTGCAACCTGATGAGGTTTTGGGACATAATCTCTCTCTTTTTTTTCCATAACCTCTTTTCTATAGATGAAATAACTGAGATGTTATGTTTAAGCTAAAAACTTAACCAAAATAGATGTGCTTACAGGGCAAAATGAGCGCCTCATTTTCGGGGGGGGGGCGATGTAACGGAAGTCACAGTTTGTGGTAACAGAACAAGGACATAGGCCCAAGTCTTGACTAGTTTTCTCTATTACTTCTCAGAAAATAAATATCTATTAAATAAACAAATGAAGACTTCTATACCCTGAAGAACAAAACATTATATTCTTTCATCTCATAATTAGATGACAGATAAAATTAGACCCAACCTACTGGACTAAGTCATAGCCTTAGCTGTTACAATCTCAGTGACAGAAAATAGGAATTATTGGTTTGGGTCAGATTCTTGATTATCATCAGGAGAATGTGGTGTGTTGTTGTTTTGTTTTGTCATTGAATCCTACAATATGTGCAAAAATAGCTCCCAGGTGCTACTGCCAGACAGCAGCCATCAGGAGCTGACTATCCATTATGATGTGGCTGTCATGTGTGGCATCCCATGCTAGGCACTGTGTGGCTATGAGAAAGACATGGAAGAATCTGCAAATGGCCTGTATGGAAAGGAGTGTAGAACAGAACACTTGGGGGGGTCCTTGGGATGTGGGAAATTGCCTCCTCTTCCACAGCTGAATCAGAATGTTTCTCAGACTGGGATGATAAAATTATCCTACAGTTGGTTGACAAAGGGGAAGGGGGAGGACTGGGCTGTACAGTTATCTGAGGTTGGTCTACACAAGCCAAAGAAAGGGAAAGCAAGCATCTGCTCTTCATAATTATAAAGACATCATAGTTTGGAAAACCATAAATTCCAGAAGTCATCTTTGCCTTTGAGATTCCCTTTTGCTCTTTCCAAGTAAGATAAATGCCTTAAATGTTTCTAGAAAGACATGGCCTTAGGGTTTCTGAAAAGGGGCATCAATCCAGCCTTGTCTGGAAGTACTTACTGAGTTCTTATTATGAACCATTCAAGTCCACTGTGTTGGGAATTAGAAGACCCTGAGGCAATGTGGTAATGGGAAGAGAGCATGGACTCTGACACCAAATCAGATCCCCCTCCAGCTCTTAGTGGTGGGAGAATCCATGTTCAAGGCATTCCAATGCTCTAATCCCATTACTTTACCTCTAACTTGAAGACAATATGATAGGGTAGTGGTGGAGTTCAAATGAAGTGACACAGATGAGAAGATTCTATAAACATTAAAGTACTGATGAATCTGTGTGTGTCTGCATGTCTCTGTGTGTGTGCATATGTCTAAGAAGTGGTCAAAACATATCTGAAGTTCAACGACTACTGAAAAGTTGTCTCTCTCACATTCCTGAGACCACAGAGCCAGATTATCAGGACTCAATGTACACTCAGACATGGCCATCTGTTGTAGCTTCATCAGTGGGATGAACTACCCTTTGTCAACTTTTAACAGAATCAAAAGCATGAATGTGTCAACCCTTCCTCTACTCCTGCTTCCTGTTTTTGGGTCCACTAGAGAGAAACCACGGGTTTTAGGGAGGTAGTAACAAAGTTTTATAATTAATTTATTAGATGAAATTACACAGTATGTTGGCAATGTGATGCCATAGTCTAGTTACACTTTCCTTCCATCAGTGTGTATTAGTTTCCTATATGCATTCCTATATATAGTCTTAAATACAGAAATATAGTGGCTTAAACATTACAAATTTATTATTTTACAGTTCAGAAGGTCAGAAGTCTCACTGGGCTAAAATCAAGATGTAGGCAGAGCCTTCAGTGTTTCTTCTAGAGCCTCTGGGAGAGAATCCATTACTTGCCTTTCCCATCTTTTAGAGCCCGCCTACGTTCCTTGGCTGATAGTCCCCTTTCATCTTCAAAGACAGCAATCACATCAATCCAACCTCTACTTCTGTCATCACATATCTGATTTTCCTGTTTCCCTCTTGCCCTTACAAGAATCCATGTGATTACACTGTGTCCTCATCTCAACATCTCATCTCAAAAATCCTTAACTAAATCACATCTACAAAGTGCAAAATCCATTTTGTAACATAACATAATTAGATTATAATGTAATGTAATCCCAGGGATTAACTAGTTTTCTCCATGGCCTCTTAACAAATAAATGTTTATTAAAGAAACAGATATATGACCATCTTTGAGGGCCACTAATCTGCCTACCATACAGTTTTGTTTCGTTTACTGTTTTTTTCTTGCTCCCCAGCCTAGCATTGTCACTGGACCTCAGAGATATCGCAGCGGTCTTTAAAAAACTCTCACCTTGGGGCAGAGTTGCTTACCTACTGAGAGAAATACTCTGAGGACATTTGAAAGCAGACTTTGGAAGCATTGATCTAGGCATACATTTTTGCAGAGCTTTTCCCCCCTTTAGACCCCAGCTTGGCAGCACTTCACACTGGCTCTTGAAAACAGCCCAAATTCAGGTAAACACATTCTTAATTATTTGGTTTGAAAGTATAACTTACCCAAAGAGCAGTGACCTTCTGTCCTTCCTACACTGGGGCCTTGTGTTCAATACTTGGATTTAGTGCATGACATGAGAATACTTCTGTTTCTGTCACACATATTCATATAATGATAGTCAAAGAAAAACAGTGTTGAAGAAAAGTTTTTTTATTATTTTTTTTATTTTACCCTCTAAAATCTAATTCAGAGCATGGAAAGAAATGTCCACACAAAGCCAAGTTTCATGTTCATTAACGTAATTGGACATTAGTGCCGAAGCTACTTGCTTCCACTCCACAGTGAAAACGACCCTCTTCCTGTATTATCATCAACAATGGCACAGTGATGGCCTGGCTGGAACTGACCAGACTATAACTGAGCTCTGGGTCCCTTGGGCAACAGGGTGATTTTTATTTACAGTGACAAGATGATCTTTACACTTGTTTCTCTTTGGACTGTACACACACAGCTCTATCCATAAGCCAGAATACAGCCAGGCTGGCTCTTTTCCACTCTGCACTTTACTTAGCTGACTAGGTGTCAGCATTAATTTCTTGACTGTGGGGAAGTTTTATCTCTCTTGCCCTAGGGATGTTTTCTTGACCTCTCCAGTCCTGTGATTGGGAGTGGTTTGGTCTTTTCTCATAAGCTCCAAACATTTTCTTTCTTTTCCATTGCAATTATTATCTCCTGTGACATTTACAAGGACCTGTTCTGCTGTAGCTAGAGCTATAAACATGCAAGGAGCCTCAGCGACCCAGAATTCTTTTCTGCTTCAACATACCAGTTAGTAACTACAGGGGCTTTCAGCATGAATTTGTGATTTGAGCCCCCTGAATAACTGTCCAGCTTCAAAAGCAACATACTAACAGTGCTTTTCTCAGCTGGATTCTTCAAAAATATGTTTGAAAAAATTACAGCTAAGCATAATTATATAAATGAAACATATAATTGTTCAACTCTACAAAAACCATTTTTTTAATTGTAAGTAAATAAGGTTCACACATGGCTGGAAAAAAGTTTGCACTAGGGTTGGATTCGAAAATCAGGGCAATAGTGATAATACCACTGGGATAGATATGAACTGAACTTGAACCACTAATCAGTTGTACCATCTTTGACAAGTCATTCATTTCCTGAGAACCCTATTTTCCTAATTTGCAAAAGAAAGTAATTAGCCTAGTGCACCTCTAAGATCTCTTTTAGTTCTGATATTCTGGAAATAAATAACCACCCATATAGAACTGTTGAATCAATATGTTGTGCACCTGAAACTAATATAACATTATATGTCAATTATATTTCAAAAATAAAAATAAATAAGCACCCAGAAGCTTACAATCTTTATGAATATTTTCTGTGGAAGTGTTGCTTCCCTGTTACAGCTGAAAAATTAAACAACAGACTACCCATTCTGTGTCTAGTGCTGCTGACCTTAATGCTCACATATTTTCACTGCCTAACTGTAGGCAAGAAGAACAAGCTAGAACCAGCAGGTGTTTGCCCTTACCCATGTAGAGATGCATTCAAAGGCCCAGAGGTTGAAGAGGAGTGACAAGAACACCCAGTTGGTCTCCATTTACTAAGGTGCATTCTCCAAGATGCAATAACTTTGGTTAACCATTAGATGACTTTAGTATTCTAAAGACATTTTGATTAAACAATTTTATCTTTGGAGAGTGAAACTTTGCTTTAAAGCAAGATAAACACTATTTGTCAAGGGCAATATAGCTATCCATTTTCAAAAAGTCTACTGAATTTTTCCTGTCACTGCTTTTTCTCTTCTAGATTCTCTTGAAGTTAAAGTAGAAATTTGCCCTTATCCTCTACAGAGAGTTGGTAATCAAAGAGAGTTTGCTGTGTTCCTTGGCCCCTGCTTCTGAGTGCTAATACATGTTACATCTCCCACTCCTCAGGTAGTATGTGTCCTGTCCATTATGCAAAGTCCAATGAGTACTCGGCCTGTCTCCACTCTGACTCCAGGCCTCTGAGAACTCTCTGCTCTCACTTACACTAGGAGGATACACACCATGCAATTTAACTTGTGATTTTTTTTTAAATCTCACACTTTTTAAATGTGTCTTCTCAATTAGATTATGAGACCATTGAGAACAGCAAATAGGCTGTACTTCTACTTTGGAAATAGTAAGTGATCAATGAATATTTAACAAATGCTACATAACCTCTGTCATATAAGATGATAATCACAGATAGATATTGGTCTCAAAGTGAAGTCCTTGAACCAGAAGCATCAGCATCATGTGGGACCTTATTAGAAATGCAAATTCTTAGGCCTCATCTCAGATTTATGGAATCAAAGATTCCAGAGGTGTGACCCAGCTGTTTCAAGGATCCTCCCAGGTGATTCTAATGCATGTTAATGTTTGAGGACCACAATCACAGACCAACTGCTGAATCCTTGAAGGTATAGGAAGTCTCTCACTACTAACCTGAACATAGCAAAACTTTGTTACTTATTTTGTAGTGGAAATATGCAATGACTTAAGTTGTGGCTTCATTCATTCATTCATTCATTCACTCATTCATTGTGGTGGTTTATTCATAAGGATAAAATGTTTGCCACCCAGGCCCTCACCTGCCAGTACAGTGTATGGAGAAGGCATTGGTAAGTGTTTTCTAAGTGTTCATTGATTTTTATCAGTGAAAAACATTACATATATTATTATCTTACTATCAATTAATTATTAGTTACTTTTCTTAAATGTGATTAAAACACCAGGATCTGAAGCTATTTTATGAATCACCGCATGAACACTGGATCTGGTTTGACTGATTTAGCTGGAAGGATAGATGTTCTCTCTTCTCCTTCTAATCCTCGGCTTTCCTCCAAACTGTATATTCTGGAGGAAAGATATTAAGTGTGCTAACCTATGAAAAGTCCACATATAGGATCAAAATCCATTGTAACAGAATATTGGATTCTCTAGATCCATACCAATGAGGGGCTATATGTAACCTACATTGCTTTTTAGAATTTACTCATTTTTGCTTTTATGTTTTAAAGAACAATCTGGTTTCTGTCAGTGAATCTTTGCATATATGTTCTTTCAGTCAATGACCCTGAAAAATGAATATAGTTATAAACAAAGAGGTTCAAAGAGGTCCCAAAAAGGTGTGGGTTTGTGTTAATGTGTGTGTTTATGCATGGACAAACATTATTACAGGAGAGAGTGAAGAGAAAGATTTATTCTCCCAAAATACATCACCAAGATCCCCGAGAGTTAATTACTTCTTTTGAGAAATTAGCCCTGATCTGTCACTGCCTTACTGACAGACAGTGATTTCCTCTGATAAACACCTGGAAGCAACTGCCTTCAGCTGCTTACCTGTGAATCAGGTATACATAGGAGCACATAGACTATAGGAGTAGAAATTTTTACTTAAAGTTATGCAAATGCATGGACAGGGTGAGGCACAGAATGCCCAAGAGATATGAGAGGTTCCTAAGAAAAATCAATTCAGTAAATCAATACAAAATGTTTAAGTACCTTTTCTCTACTCATCCCATGTTAGGCAGACAACAGACACCTTCTTTCCTGTTGCTTTGGAAGTATGCCATCTAAACTGGGAGTTCAGACACATGAGGGGAAGGAAAGAGGCAGGGAAGGAAGGAGGAGAGAGGAAATACAGAGACAGAGCAGGAAAAGGAAATTACAGGCAGTACCTGATCATATGGAAGGATTATATATAATATAGGAATTCAAAGAAAAAAGAGTTTGCATGACATGAATAAATAGGTAAAGGCTCCCAAAGAAGTGAGACTTGAACAGGCAGGTCCTAAAGGAGTAAGAGTTTCTTACCAAACAGTGACTTCTCCAAGAATTAATTCTCTTCTGATTAGGCCAGAAAATGAGGAAAGCAGATGCAGGCCTCCTTTATTTAAAGCATCCTGACTATTTAGCTCCTGCCAGTGAACAGATAAACTATATTGCCATTACCCCCATCTCACAGTGGCCTTCAATACTGCAGAAAGGACCTTTTTACCGCAGGCAGATTAATCCATTCCTTTAAAAAAAAAAAAAGTAGATTCTATTGATATATTTAAAGCATCTGTCAATCCCTGTGCAAACTATCAAATCATGTGTTAAATTTAAAAATAGAGTTGAGCACTTAAACATCAGACTGTAATCACTGAGCTTAGACTTGAAGAAAGAAAGAAATATGAATGAGTGCGAGGCACAGGAACTAAGTTAACTAGATCTCTCCAATTTTGTGGAATCCAGACATATTCCAGACATTTTATGGAACAGAAACCAACCACTGCTTTTCACTGGGGATGCCATGACTGGTACACTATACAATTAACAGGAAAATCATATTGCCTTAATAATTCTGAAATAGGTAGAAATTTCAAATAAGAAGTCAAATGAAATTCTCTTCTATAGTGGTAGGGAACTGTGATAATCTACTTCAAAGAAACTGATGTTTCAAGATTTCCAAGATCCTTTGGAATATAATTTAGTAAATGAGACTTCAGAACCATCTACTGTAGAATTTTAACTTGAAGCCCAGAAGTTGATCAGTATTTTATATCCTTCCTCTATCCTACTTCACTGTGAAGTCACTTCCTCATTATCTGGTTAATAAGATGGCAAAAAAAAAGTTAGTGTTTTGATTTAGAGTCTTGGTTCTTCAAGAAACAATAACCTATATTTCTTTATAATTAGTAGCATCCATTTATTTATCAGATCAACTAACAGAGTTATTAGGTGCCTACTTTTGTGCAAATCAGATAATTATTAGACATAATCTCCATCATCACAGAATTTAAAATCTCGTGTTGGAAAGAAGGGCAATATCTATGAGATATATTACAAATCAAAACAAAATTCAATAATAAATTTATGAATTGTAAGTTAAATTATATCCTAGATTAAGAAGTTGAGTGACAATACAAGCTTTTAAAGCATCTTGTATAAGGCTTTGAACACAGTATGCAATCATTAAACATGGGCTAAATGATAAATACCAACAAAGACAATAGTACAGAGAATGTCAATTTTCCAAGTAAACTAAAATGGTCAAAAGGAGACCTCATCAAGGAAAAATAATTCAGATTTAACAAGAGTTTTTAATGGGGTAAATTTAGAAAGACAAAAAGGAGTAAGAATAAGTATAAATAAAATATAAAATAAAGTTATAAACTTATAAGTTAAAGAGTATAAGCAAAATCTTAGACCTGTACTGTCCAGTATCATAGCCACTAGTCACACACGGCTAATTTCCTAACTACATTTCAAGTGCTCAATAGACATCTGTGGCTAGTGGTGACCACACTGGACTGAGTAGATACAGAACACATCCATCATCATAAAAGTTTCCATTGGACAGCACTAACTTAGACTCTCAAATATACACCGAGTGTGTATGTGTGTGTGTGCGCACACATGCATGTACATCGGGTAGAAAGTTTGACCAGCTTTACTTCCCCATCTATAAAATAAGGAAGGACACAAATATGAACTGTGTCTCTCCCAGCTTTAAAATCCTGTCTGTATCTACATAGTGAAGTCAATAGAGCAGCTGGTTTGATATAGGAGAGTAGAAGAAAATTTTTAGAGAGAAAAATGGAAAGAGATAATAAAGGGAACTTGATGGGACTTGTGCCTACGCTGTGGGCAAAGGCAAGCCACTGGCATTCTTTGAAGAAGAAATTGATATAGTCAATACTGCTGTCATCTCCACGTTGAAATGTCCCTTTTTATTTATTTAACACTTTTCTCCCATTTCTCAGCTATCATTGGGAAATCACATCTTCCTTTTGAACAATCGCATGTTCCTAATGTTTAGATGTGTCAAATTGGGTCTTCCAGGAAGCAACTACTTAGATGGAATTAGGGGTGCAAATGATTGACTGGGAACTAACTCAGTAAGAGACAAAAGAGTGAGGGAAATAAAATTAGTCAGGGGAAGCCTCAGACTGTGCAGAATTGACCCCAAAGAAGAAAAATAGTATAGGAAGCAGGACTGGGCAGGGACAGCCTCAGATCATGATACAAACCTAATAAATTCTCAGCTAACCCAACGGGGAGTTCAGAGCAAAGATGGCCCATGAGAGGAGTCCTTCATTGGACAGAAATAGCTAGGCTAATGGAAAGTGTGGCCTCGGGACAAACGCTGAGGCAGGTCCTCAAGGTTCTGCCTCGCCTTCTGGTGAATGATGTCTGATAACTGCATTCCTTGCACCTAAATGGTGAGATCTATCTTAAGGTGAGATCTAAGCAGCACACATCCATGGCTGAGACTCCAACTTGCAACTCCAACACTCCTACAACCATTTCTCCATGTTACAACCTCTCATTTGGTTTTGTTTTTGGCTCATCCCCCTTCCCCTAAAACAGCATGGAGCAAGCGAGACTGAAAATAAACCTGTTATTAATAAGAGGATGGGACATCAAAGAAGGAAAGAATCTCATGGACAGTTTCCTTGCCTCTAGCCCTTAAGTCATTCTTGCTGAAATATGGCAAGCCAAAATTCTGTACCTACAGCCTTGGCTCTGCTTCAGGCAAGTCCTGAGTTAGACTGTTATAAGGATCAAAAAGGACAGTACAGGAGAAAAAGGCTTCAGTTTAGTTATATAAAGGCAGAGGTCTTCCCTATTTACATCTATGTTAATGAACCATTCCATGTCCAGAAAAACCAGAGCTACCAAATATCCACCCCATATGGGCTGCTTCTTAGGTAATTGCAAATGTCTCTTCCAATTGTAAAGGAAAGAAAAATGTCACAAATGCACATCCCTAACATTAAGCAAAGAGTTGAACCTGGGCGATTTAATGTCATGCTGACTTTGGGCATTTTAGACATTGCCCCAAATAGAATGTATTCATTTCCCCTTGAAAAGATGGCTGCACTAAAAAACATAAAATTTCACCAAATGTCAAATTTTTACTATATGGATAAAGCCATTAGTCCTAAATAGGTTTATAGTAGGTTGACGGTGCAAAGTTGGTTCTGGATGTAAACACAAATTTAAACTGAGGCTGGGTATGGGATGGATTCTATCATTAAGGCTCAAGGCCAGTGATTATTAAACTATGATCCTCAAACCAATAGCATCAGCATCACCTGAAACTTGTTAACAAGTTCACATACCCCTCAACTAGATACGTATATTGAATCAGAAACCCTGGAGATGAGGCCAGCAATCTGTAGTTTAACAAGCCCTCATGGTGATTGTGATGCAGAAGACGGAGAGCCAGTGGTCTAGTTCAGGGTGACATTGATTGAAATGCATTGTTACTATAACTAAGTTCAGGTGTCCTGGCTGGAGGGTTAGAGAGGGAAGCTGGAATGGGGTCATTTGCCATAAATAAAGTTGGACTGAGAAAGTTGAAGGCACAATTAAAAAGAACAGGTTTTATTTCAATGAAGGGGTTAGCCAGGAAGAGACCAACAGACAATTCAGTGTGTACAATATATAAAGAGTGGTTCAGATTGGTGATGAAATCTGTGATCTCAACAAAAGAATCAGGGATGTGATTAGGCTTCTTAAGGGCATGTGTAAAAATTTTCTATGCATTTACATATGTGAGAGCATACCATACAGTGATCTGGACCTTGCTTTTCTCACTCAGGTTTTTTTTTTTTTTAGATTTTATTTATTTATTTGACAGAGAGACAGACCCAGCGAGAGAGGGAACACAAGCAGGGGGAGTGGGAGAGGGAGAAGCAAGACTCCCACTGAGCAGGGAGTCCAATGCGGGGCTCGATCCCTCATGACCTGAGCCGAAGGCAGACACTTAACAACTAAGCACCCAGGTGCCCCTCTCTCAGTTTTTATGTTGGAAGTTTTTCATAATTTTATTTAGAACATCATTCATTTAATTAGTTATATAATATTTGCATTTTTTTAATAATGGATATAATCAGTTGCAATGGTTGTTTTGAGAGAACTGTGTGATTCTGGTAGGAAGGAGGGAAAGTATATTGAGTATGTTATCTCATACTTTTAAAAGTTTGTACCATGTACATGTATTAGCCTATGTTAATAATTGCATGGAATTACATTTCTGAAGTACCATCATTTTCATAACTTGTCCCATTTGTTAAGGCATTTGACTTTTAATCTTCTGCTATTAGAACTATGTTGTAAAAAATATATCCTTGTGCATATATCATTTAGCACATCTATGTGCAGGATAAACACCTAGAAATCCTGTCTTGGCTTAAGTGGAATGTGATTTTATTTTATTGAATAATATTCCCAAAATGTCTTCCATACAGGGCCTAATTCCAATCAAAATGGAATGAGAGTACTTTTTCCTCACAATAATTAATATGCTGGATTATATATCTTTTTAAGTTTTTTCATTTACTAGACGGAAAATGGTAAGCATTATAACTTTACTTTGTACTTTCCTTATTTAGGTGACGTTGAGCATATTTGTTAAAGAGCTATTTTTCTTTCTTTCTTTCTTTTTTTTTATGATTTTATTTATTTATTTGACAGAGAGAGACACAGTGAAAGAGGGAACACAAGCAGAGGGAGTGGGAGAAGGAGAAGGAGGCCTCCTGTCAAGCAGGGAGCCCGATGCGGGGCTCGATCCCGGGGTCCTAGGATCATGACCTGAGCCGAAGGCAGACGCCCAATGACTGAGCCACCCAGGCGCCCCTATTTCTTTCTTTATGAACTGTGTATCAGTCTCTTTTCCCAAGTTTTCTATTGGATTGTCTTTTTTTTCTTACTGATCTGTAGAAATTCTTTATATATTAAATAATATACCTTTCCATCTATCATATAAATTAAATTTTCTAAATAAATTATCTTTTGACTTATGAATATCTTATGTTTTTATGTAATGTTCCCTTTTGTTATATTACATTGACTATATCAATGTTTTTATGATAGAACATTTGGGGGTGATGGTTATGTTCATTATCTTGATTGTGGTGATGGTTTTATGCATGTATACATATGTCAAACTTATCAAATTACACACTTTATATATGTGTGGTTTATTATATGTCAATCACACCTCAATAAAATTGCTTAAAATTAATATTATATATCTTCCCACTATATATTCTGATTTCATGTTTCTATGTGTGCAATATTTTTTAACAAATACATAAAAATTGTTCATTATTACATATTATTTTAGTATTCAGCCATTTTATTCTCTTACCTTTTAAAATCAGTTTTCAGTTGATTTTCTTTAGTTTTGCAGGTAAAGGAATTTTTCCCTTTCCTCAATTTCAATTTTTTCTCAATTTTTTACCTCCCTTCTATTTACCCTCTTATCTTCACATCCTCCAGCTTGCATAATGCTCCAATATTCAACACTAAGAGCTGGGTTTAGAAACACACACAGAGGATGGTTGCCCATGCAGACACAGAGTGGGCTAGGTTCTCTCATGGCTGAGTAACAACCGAGGGAAGGCCTACATTAATTATGATCTCACATGAGTGGGATAATGTCCCTGGTCTTTGTCAGGTTGAGAACAAAAGTACCCAAAGTAAAAGTAACAAGAAGAGACCAAAAAACACTATGAAAGGTAGGGAGTCAGAATGTCATACCCAGAGGGATGAAAGAATCCAAAACTTCAGCTCAAATGAGTCAGATAATACTCAATGCATGAAGAGAGTAGTAGAGAATTGAAAAGCTCATGCCCAACCTAAAAACATTCCAACATGCAGTTTTAAAGCAACCATCTGGGGAAAGAAAACACCTCTAATGGCTTGCAGCTAAGGTTAGAATTGAAAATAAATGGGCAATGAATCTGGTCAGAATCTTCTACCATTCATTTATTCAATCAGCAGCTATTTGTACAGCAAGAAGTGTGTAAAGCACTGGGGATACAATGTTAAATAAGACCCAAACCCTAATTATAAATAGTTTGTAGTCTACTGGGAGGACAAAACATCTGAGAAAGTAAAGTGAGACTCCTAGATGAGATGCCAGTTGATAAGGTTTTATTTAACTGGGATTTGGCCAAACAGAACGAGGAATTAAAGAGCAGGTATGAGACCCACTTCACAGACGAGAGCTATGGTGACATTGTCTCATTCCTGATGGATGTACCTATACTGCTTGTTTTGCTACAGAAATGTGCTCAGTAGTAAACATTTGGCTCCAATAAATATTTAGATTCAATTAAAAATGTAACAAGGGATACCAAACTTTTTCATAATTTCACTTAGAGTTAACCCTATGTCCCCTTAAAATAGAATATCAAGAATGTAAGATGTTTTTCCTTTGACACCCTCCAGAATCTAAGCATGACAAGGATTTGATGATCCATTGGATATTTATACTTCTGAATAAAATGCAGAATCAAAATTCAGTACGATTTGAAAGCAGTTGGAGTAAACTGGATTTGGCTTTCTCTTAATTCTTTTCGTCCCTCTCAGTCTTAGTTCTCCCACACCATGAGAAATGCTTCTGGAATCACCCCACAGAGAACAGAGACACAGAAGTGTGTGTGGACCCTGATGTTAGATAGTGAGATGTCTCTGCCTTTCTACTCAATATCGGAATAGAGAAGGGTGGACTCACTTACGGACTTATTTTGTCACTGGAGTAGTCCAACACACACATAAGAATCAGTGGTCTCCTCAGGAATCTCAGAAGGAATTGAGAAAATACAACCCTTGTTCCCCTCTTCTGCCTCACGTCCTCATGGATTTAAAGAAAACTTTTTACTCTTGCCCTCCACTCTGGTAAAGCCTTGGCAACCCTGCTGCCCTGTGCCAACTCTTCACTTTGATTTGGGGTCACGGAGCAGACATTATAAGGACGGGTAAAAACAGAGCATGGCATATTAGCATTTCCAGTCTACCACATCGGGAATCTCGGCGTTTTCAATATATATTTAAAATAACGGAGTGAGACAAGCTGCTGCCTTCCCTCAAAATTGCCAACGTATGCTCCAAGATCTCCTGCATTTTGCATTGTGTCAGTCTGTGTCAGAGGTTTCAGGAAAGGTAATATAGAAGATGAATGAAAGTCTATCATTGCAGTGCCAAGATGAAAAAGTGACAGCTCATAATGAAAAGAAAAATAGTTTCCATTTTGGGCCTCTGTAAGTAAGAAAGTGACAGAGTCTTGGGAACTGTGAGCCTGAAAAATGGTCCCTTTGACAGACATGCCTGTAAGTGAGAAGGCCCCGGATATAATACCACCTATAATAGAGGGAATAATGATTATTTTAGGCATTGCATGATTTTGAATAAATCCTTGACTACTCCCTAGAAAATGGAGTTGAAAGGAATCTAGGAAGAGTGGTGGGTTAATTTAAGGAATAAATGACCACATTTTTTTAGTCTTTTAAGCCAAAGTTGGTTAAATTTATTCCTGTCAGAAATGACCAAAAGCCAGTAGTATTAATAAAAAGTTTTTTGCCCCAGCAGTGATAAGAAAAAATGTCACTCTAGAATTTTCCTTCAGGATTTTGTTCTTTTGGTGGCCAAATCTTTTGGAATTAAGTTCTAGATTGGCTATAATAATTCAGTGTTTTTAAACTAATTAAAATCTAAATTCAAGCTGACACAACAGTATAAAATACTGATGTTTTTAAATTAAATACCACATTTCAAGATGTTTGGGATTATTTGAGGAACTATTTTCACTTTTCTTTAATAAAGATGATATTACTTGGATGCAGCCTCAGATGCTAGCCCATTTTTAGTGTGTAGAATTTCTTGCCCTGCATAATTTCTTTGTCCAACTTGATGCACACACAATCAGAAACAGTACCGAATTATTTAACAAATGCTAGGTCAGTGGTGCTTTACTGTGTGCTTGCTTTACTGAGAACACATGCTAGTGCATTGATTTTCTTAAATAAGGCTACACAAAATCTATCTAGGAATTGGGGCTTGTAGAGTTTCCACTATCTCAGTTCTAACCATAAGCTACAAGAAATAAATGATCACTAAAAGGAGTGATTGCTACCCATTGAGAGCTGAATTGTGGAGCCTGAGGGAGAATCCAAAATTACTTATCACAGAGGCATAGGGCTGGAAGGGACATACAGAGCTGGGCTCTGCTGGCAGGGAGCCAGATGCTCCTCACATGCCAATTCCATTTAAAGCAGATCAAATTATGAACTTCCTGATTCTAAGTCAATACAAATTTTCCTCTGACAGGCATTCTTTGGTCCCATCTATACCTGGAAATACAGGGAAAGGACCTATACCCTTCCTTTGAATGGTAGCCCTGCACCTGGTTGTAACAAGCTACTTTGTCACCTACACACAAAACCTTCTTCCCAATCTTTTCCCCAAAGGAAAGTTGAGTTATCGAGAAGAGCCATGAAGGAAAAAGGCCTCAGAAGAATCCACAGCTCATCTCCTTCCTCAGTGTTCTCCCATGGTGCTGTTGCCTACAGCATTAATCTTCCTGTGCAGTGACCACATGCTTATCCCTGTGTGGGCTCTGAATACAGAAGAGTAGAAAACACAGGCTTTGGGAGGAACTGCATTTGAATGTGACTCAGCCTTTTGCAGTTTTTGTCATCACAGGCCAATCATTTCACTTTCCCAGTTTTATCTGCAGAATGGGGGTAATTCCTATTGGCCCAGTTGTTGTGAAAATTGACTGAACATGTATAAAGCTACTGGAAAATAATAGGTATTTAATAAATAACAGTCCCTGTTCCCCCAAGGCTTATGGCTGATTTTTAGCTACCTTTGTTTCTTGGATAAATGTCACATCATAGGTACTCTAAAAATATTTGGGGACATAAGAAGAGAGGAAGAGATGGGGAAAGGGGTATTTCAATTCATTTGACAACGGGGACTGGAGAGACAGGGAAAAAGTAGGAGTGTATGAACGGGTTCTTTTCTTTTTTTCCCTTTCATTTTTGAGCACACTATGTCTCTAAGCTATAGCAGGTGGGTGCTGGAACACAGCACTGGAGGCAATCACTGCCATCCACCTTTCCAGAGAATATTCCTGAGCAAAAACCAAAATAGGAAGGATAATGAATAACAGTGGAGAAAGTACATTTTGGTATAAGCAGTCTCAGAAAAATAAAGTCTAAAATTCTGGGTGAGTACAAAGAAGCAGGTCCCAAGAGATTTATTAGTCAGGGACAATCTGTCCAACTAAGTGCAGGCAGCTTCCGCTCTCAAAATAAAAAACTGTAATGGACAAAAGGCAGGGGAAAAGGCTGTATTGTGCTAGGAACAATGCAACTCTGAAAAGATGGTGAAGAGATGCCCTGATAGATGTTCCATCTCTCACACTTGCTCAGTAAGGACAAGCAGTAGCAAGAGAACCAGCATTTTCTCAGAATGCTGGGAATAAGAAAACAATTTCCTGAATGGAGATTACTGTTAATGAAATGGGGTGCTCTATGCACCCCTGAATTCATCAATATGAGAAGGCACTGGATCAAGATTTTGAGATGGAAGCTGGGACGAGAATATTTAATTTATGCTTGCTTTCTCGCTCAGACTCTCCTGCCTGCTTCCTCTCTCTTTGCCCAGTGTTTAGTGTCTGTACTCTCCATCATGAGCCTGCTTCCACCGTTTAGAAAAGAGACCCATCCCACCATCATAGCCAACACACAGACACACAGTCCTACTGTCATTCATGTGCATGCATTGTCACATACACAAACTCCTTTCCATTTATCAAAAATCAAATTACCTGCAAGATGTGAGTCAGGCCTAAGTATCACACCCTCTGCATAAACCTCTCTTGGATTCAGTAAATTCACAAGGCACAGATTGCCTGTCCCAATGAGCGTGACTATTACTAGACAAGGTGCTTCCTTACAAGGAACTCAAGGAATTGTCAATCTGACTGGTGAGACAAGGTTTATTAAACACGCACACACTCATTCACTCTCACAAACACATACAAACTAGGCTTTTTTAAATGAATGGTACTGAATAAAAGCACCATAAAAAAAGATTTGTGGGGGCGCCTGGGTGGCGCAGTCCTTGGGCATCTGCCTTCAGCAGGTCATGATCCCAGGGTCCTGGGATCGAGTCCCGTATCAGGCTCCCTGCTTGGAGGGAAGCCTGCTTCTCTCTCCCTCTCCCACTCCCCCTGCTTGTGTTCCCGCTCTCACTGTGCTTCTCTCTGTCAAATAAATAAATAAAATCTTAAAAAAAAAAAAAAAAGATGTGTGTTGAAGGAGATATGATGTCAGCTGGAGAGGGGGATGGTACTTCAACTGAACTTTAAAGAAGGATCTGACTTAGATAAGCAAGGAGTAAAGAGAAGCAATTTCCTAAGTTTTTACTATAGCATTCTGCCCACAGACAGGGGAATTTCCTCTTGTTGATTCAATCAAGATAGACTCCATATTTAGCAGCCTTTCAGTGTAATGAATCATACCTGGTGGAAGCTTTCAAGACATATATAGACTATCTAAAGCCACACTCATGGCTGCCTATATATAGTTCCAGCCTTAATCAAATATATGGATTTTAGCTTGTCTTGAAATTGACCCCTAGTATTATTGCTTAAATGGTAAAATGGAAAGACGAACTTGGCCAAAGAAACTTTGGCAGGTGTGCCAGTTATTAATTTACTGCTTCTTAACTTGAACCACACCTTTTTTTGGTCCTACTTCATGATATTCGAGCTGGGACACTGTAGAGGAGGACATTTGCTTCTACGCCAGTTAGGCAATGGGGGTGGGCTGGATCTCAGCCTCAAGGGCCCTCCTCCAAGATTCCACGTTTCATCTTGCTCACTTTTTTCCAGCCTTAAGGGTGATGGTTGCTCTCCCCAGTTGCTACCTTAGTTACCCTCTATAGCTCCCACTTATCCCTTTTAGCAGGTTATTTATCAATTATTCATATTTAACTTACCCTTTTAATGGTACTATATTGTATATTTGAAAGCTTCTAAGAGAGTGGATTTTAAAAGTTCTCAGTACAAGGAAAAAAATGTAACTATGTGGAGTGACAGACTTTAACTATATTAATTGTGTAATCATTCTGCAGTATATACATCTATAAAATCATGTGATACACCTCAAATTTATATAATGCTCTAAGTCAATTATATCTCAATAAAACTGGGGAGAAAATTTACCCAATTCAAAATAAATGATATAGTTTCTGTCTCCTGACTAGACCCTAACTAATAGGCAGGATTTGCTTTTCCTTAACAGGAGAGCACATTTCCTTTAATCTGTGAGACTCAGGTAGACAGAGACATAGAGGTGGATGTGGAGACAGAGACAGAGACAGAGATAGAGATGGAGAGATACCTTTATCCATGAGTCTAGCCCTCTAGACCCCTTGGGCGTTTTATCGACTGCCATTACAGATATTGTGTTAATGATTCTTGCTGTGTAATCAATTCACCCGTTTGCTCTCAGATCCATTCCCTGCCCTTCCCCTTTTCTGCTTTGTATCACAAGGGCTGATTCACGTTTTTTTTTTTTTTTCCCAAATAGTTTCTGGCTAAGTTCAGCCAGTGATGGGAAATGAAAAGAAGGAAAATGGGAGAAGTCTAGGCATACTTCCTCAATCTGTATGTCGAGCATCTTGAGCAGTGCTGCCCTCCTTGGTTGAGGTGATCAAAGTAGTTTCATTTCCTCCTAGGCAGCCCTGGCCCTTCGGCTCTAGTAATACTACCATTTCCTTTCCTCCCTCCAGTCCCAAGGCAGTAGCATCTTCCTACCGTTACTAGTATCTGGTTTTGCTGTTTTTTCAAGACCTTTTTAACTAGTTGCCCAAAATAAATTCCTACAGTTGAATAACCTGATGGAGGCTCTGTTTTCCTCATTAGACTCAGATATACCTGTAAAGGTACCTCTCTCATAATCTTCATCAGTTCATTTATTTCAGTGTTCTCTAATACTGTCAAATATATTCTATGTCTTATTTAGTTTTTTTAGACAGTATCATGGCTGCTTCAAAAGGAATGTCACATAATTCCTCAATGAGCACACATTATCTGTGGGTTTCCTTTCTCCTCCTTGGTTATTTTTAGCAAAAATCATGAAAACAAGTAAATAATAGAGCCAACCAGGGTTTCTTTTTGCAATTTTACATCACTACAGAGCAACTCCACATCTCAAAGAAAGGAATAATGAATAAAAGTCTCATTTAAAGCCACTTTTCCCCTAAAATGTCTAGGTAATTGAGGAAAATGTTTCTTCCCCTTTTGATTTATAAATCACTGGTTTAGATCCCCATCCAAGATAATAAGCTAGAGAAAAAGAAGGAAGATAGTAAGAGGAAGAGGACAATAGCAACTTTGAGTATTATTAATATGTTTTTCCATTAATTCGCACAATAGTCCATGAGTTGGATATAATTCTTATCCCCGTTTTACAGATAAGATAATTGAGGCAGAGAAGTTGAATAATTTCCCCAAAGTCATTCTACTGGGCCAGCATGTTAGACCTGGGGTTTGAACACAAGTTTCCCAAACTTAAGGGCCAATGGAAATGCTTTGATAAAGGACCAGGGAGTGGGAAAAGCCTGGGGTTTGAGATAGAATGCCACAATGAAGACATTAGGACCCACTGTGGGTCATCATGAAAGCCCAGAGAAAGCAAAGGTGAAATTTGGAAGGGAGAGTCCTGAAGAAGAGTGGGGGAGGCTGAGAGCAAACCCAGTCCAATTCTGATCCTTGTTGGGCAGCAGGTGGTAGGGAAAGAAGGGGCACAGTGGCAGCAATCGCACAGAAAACATTCTGGAGGGAGAAGTGGCCACATGTGAGAAATGAGCTTGAAATCCACACTGGCATCCACAAGGCCAAAGTGTCTTTTTAGCATATGCCATTCCCCTAATAGGCAGGTAATTGCTTTAGTACCATGGTAGAGAGGAGCCTTTGGTTTGGGGTACCTTATTAAGATGTCGACAGACCCTGAAGAGTTCAGAGAGGAGCAGAGAGATGATTGCAGGGGCTGGAGGGGTTGATTTATGAGGCAAGATGGAAAGACTGGTGCTGTTACCGCTTGGATAAATGATAGCTAAGGGAGGCATAATGATATCTATAAATATTTGTAGGGCGGAAGCAGTGAGAAGAGAAGGGATTCGTGTGCTACTGATGGAATACAATACCCTCCGTTTCCCTTTGCTGAACTGCCAGGAAAAACTTTCTGACAGCAGTGTCATCAGACCGCAGAAAAATCAGCCACAGGGGAAAGGGTGAAAGTGACAGCCCAGGATCACTGAAGACCAAGCTCCAGGAAAAATCACAAAATGTGTTGAAGGGCATCCTCTGTCTGCCCCGACTCAGGAATGGATTGGAGAGGCCCTCATGGAAGCTGTAGACACTGGGGGGCCCAGGGCTCTACTTGCTCCCAGCCTTATCTTTCACCCTCCTCTCTGCACCAGCCAGCTTCATTCACTGTGTCTTTGTTCAGACTTTCCCCTTACCTTAAAATCCCCCCTACCAGTTGGTATCTACCCATTCTATACCCACAACAAATGAGAGCCTCCAGCAGTCCAGGAAGTTAGCTGGCTGGGGATACAAAGGCAAGGAGACCATCACTGTCTTCAAGCTGATGGCTAACTGGAAAACCAGCCAAGTAAACATATCAGTAAATGCAGTGTAATGAGTATGATGGCAGACTCAGGTCCAGGGTATTCTGGGAGTAAAGAGAGGAAGCCCCTAATCCAGACTGGGGGAACTGGGAAATAATTCCCAGTGTTGACCTTCACCCAAGCCATGAAAACAGCATGGTTAAGAAATCCTACCCCCATCCCTCACAGACACACACACACACACACACACACTTTTTTGTGTTCTGGGAAATGGCTTACCATAAGAATCCCATTTCCACTATGACTTAGGTAAGACAGCCCGTCCACTCTTTCTCGTAACTTCCCAGAAGACTCATAGGTGTCTCCTCTGTTAACCTGTGACAGCCCAACACAGTCCTTGCCTCTTTTGCCTGAATTTCTAAAAAGCCAGGCACAGACCCTCCAACTCCCCATTCTTCATCTCATGAATTAGTAACAGATTAGAAACTGTCCTCCCAGGGTGCCTGGATGGCTCAGTCAGTTAGGCGTCTGCCTTTGGCTCAGGTCATGATCTCAGGGTCCTGGGATCAAGGCCTGTGTGGGCTCCCTGCTCAGCGGGGGAGTCTGCTTCTTCCTCTCTCTATGCCCAGCTCATGCTCACACTCTCTCTCTCTCTCAAATAAATAAAGTCTTTAAAAAGAAAGAAAGACATTGTCCTCCTAGATGCAATCCTATTCAGTTGACTGAAACTTGTGATTTCAAAAACAATCCCAACTGTAAAATCACCCGTAATTTGTCCTCGCCTTTCTATAAAAGTTTAAGGCAAAGCCATCCTGCTGAGACACCCTGATCTTCAGATTTCCAGGGTTCTCCCTATTGCAATAACGTGAATCAAGTTTGTTTATTCTGGATTTGTCATAGGCAAAGTAATCTTGAAGAATGAACTGCAGTTAAGGGAAGGGGAAAGGATGCATATGGAAAGGAGTTGTATGGAAAGAAAGTACCTCATGCACAGACAGGCCTGGAGCTAAGAGAAGAATATGTTAGTGGCACTACCATGGTTGAAGGGGCCTTATCTAAGGTGGGAAGGAGGCAAGGAATTCGATTGGAAAGCCATCATTTATTAAAGGACCTGACCCTAGCCCAAGTATCTTTTCGGACTCAGTTTCCTTACTATAAAAATTGAGGAAAAAATACTACCTACCTCATGAAGGAGGTCACATGGGCAAGCTTCTGACCCATGGAAGATGCTTAGTAACTCAGCAGTGTCCCCAGCACAGAGCATTGCATGTAGTAGGTAGACAAGAAATTAGGTCTTAAGTGGTTGGTAGACACATGGTCCCATAACACCTGCTACACTCAAATGAGTTAGCATAGCCAAGTCTTTTGCCACATGGGTCAGTAGCCAGCACAGACTGACCCTAATGTCACAGACTGTGTGCTGAGAGAGCCTACCCTGGTTTAGGGTGCACCACTGTGGTTCAAGCTTCTCAGAGTGCAAACAAGGGCAGATCACATTTACCTTGAGAACACAAACCCACCTGAATTCCAGGAGCACACCGGCCAGACTGTGTACCTTAGAACTTGAGCAGGGCCGGCCTGGTGTCAGATGCACATGGCTCACCCTGGACATCTACTGTGTGGACGGTCAGCCTGACCCTGATTCGGACCCAGCCCCCGCCCAAGGCACTCTGCCACTTGTGGCAGCCGCAGTTAGTATGGACGACTGGTTAGTAGGGATAAAAACAGATCTCCCAAACCAACTGTATTCAATGCAACGTATTTTTCATATGTTTAATGGAACAGAAATTTTTATTTTAACCGACATTTATGGGCATTACCAGTGTTCTGTGGAGGGAGCAGAAACCTGGTGGGGAGAGATAGCAGGTATAGGAATCATATTATTTTTATCATAAGATTAGGGCACTCTGTGTTTTCCTCCCCCAAGGCTCCTTTCTCCTCCTCCCAGCCTAGAAAAACGAGAGATTATAGATGGAGGCTCAGCTGTACAAAGCCCCAGCTCGGTTAACCCTTCCTCCTTTGCAGTCCGGGTACCAGAGATCCCATTATTTAAAGGTAATGTATTGTTTTTCCACTGCCTGGCTCTGGGAGATCCAGATTCTTGGCGCCACAGACCTAAGCATCAGCCAAAGCAATGAAGAGGAGACAATTCTTCATTATCATCCCTGGAAGCTACTCCGTGACAATGAAGGAACTGTGGTTTGGGTTGTGTTTCTGTATATATTCAGAAAGTGTATCCTAAAGTTGTGGTTTTAGTGACAATCAGCTTTATCTACTTTAACCATCCTCCTCCCCTACTTTGCTTTAAAAAATTGCAGCTTCCATGAGATCAACAGAGATGACAAACTTGAGAAGGAAGGTCTTTGAGACAAGTATGTCCTCTGCTTTAGTTCCCTCCTCCCCTCTGATTCCTACCACATCCTCCATAACCTTCTATCCCTTGGCTCCTCTTTCCCTCCATCTCTGTCTCAACTGTTCTATTTCTTCAGATATAAAGAAAACGCTGGCTGTGAATCCGCGTTGTAATCCTCGCTGTAACCTTACAAAGCTGTGTAAACATAGCTAAGTCAATCAAGCTCGGCTGCAGTTTTGTCTCCTGTGGAAGTGGCCCTGAGGCCTTTCCAGCTCCACAGAATATGGAAATACGATTTCATATGCTTCCTGTGTGCCCTCTACCACCATAGTTTTAGAAGCAAGTAGGAAACACTGAGTAGGAACCTTCATTTCATTATTTTACCCCTGATGAAACAATGCAAAGTAACATCCAAGGTTCTGGTATTGGAATCATCTTTGTAAATTGCATAATCTAGTATAAACCTCAAAGTTCAATTTCTAAATAGTGTTTAGTATTTGCATAGCATCATTTGCTGGACTTCTATGCAGCTGGCCAAACACACTTAGCTGACCATTCGCCTGGACACTGGATAAATGAACACTGTGGATCAAAGGAAATGTGGACCAGTACTAGAAAAGCCAAGGGCAACCCCATGGGAGTAGTCTCATGTTTGTAGCGAAATCCAGATAAACTTTCCCTGTGGCAGTGTGAGCAAGGAAGCTTGTAGGATTAGGCTAGCACACAAGATGAAGTCCAGTGAATATTCCATCCTCCAATCTCTGTTCCCCATCATATTCTTCTCTTTGTGTGTGAGTTTTAATCAGGATTTGGAGTCATGAAATAAACTCTTTGGCTCAGAAAACTGCAGTGAAGTGGCCTCAGTTCTTTTCAGCCTGGCTCTGATGCTGAAAACCATACCTCTTGGAACTTATGAGCATATCACAGATGCTGAGCAGGTGAGCTTTAAAAAATGGGGTTCCATCTGAATAATCTGTCAGGCTACAGACGACAAAAAGCTATTTCTGACTCCAGCCGGAATGAGTGATTACTTTGATAACAAATTAAAACAAGCTTGGAAAATTGGAAATTACCAGAATTAAGCTATCTCCAATGAATGACTAAGCTCCCCCCTTCAGTACATTTTCTTCTATATTAGCCATAAACATGAGCTCTTCATTAATAGAAATTGGTTCATTGCTACTGGCCACAAGGGGAATCTACTGGATGTGTGGCACTAACTTTCAACCTGATCAAAAAGACAACTTGTTCTTAATGTGAGTGCTTTCTTGGGAACTTAAAAATTCTTTATGTCCCTTTTGGCTTCTTGCATACAAAGCCAATTGTAATGTTCAACTTTAAATGTTCAAATATTTTCTCTGTATGTGATGTTTATGGCACCAAATAATTTCTAGATGATTACTGTTTTTAATAACTAGCTAATTACCATATTAATCAGAAATGTCCTTTTGGCTTATAGAAGGTACCAAGGGACAGAGGTAAGAAACAAAGATATTCCTGTTGCAAGCCACTTGCACAAAACTTCTGAGCTTCCTATTCAGAAGAAGTGTTGCTAATAGGAAGGCTCAATCCTTAGTAAAGAGGAAACAATTCAGCTTCCCAGATAAGTGTTCAAACCATTCAAAATGAAACGGGCATCCTGTGACCTCCCAAAGTCCCGTGTATCCTGAACACACAATTGAATCACCCTTTTGTACTTGAACTTTGTATGGTGGGGAATGTTGTCATTTGGTCTCAATTGTATTCAAACATTTTCTGTTACTGCTTTATTTCTTGATCCCTGATCTATAAGCAGTGACCTTATGCAATGATGAATCAGAGGGGTTAATATTCCAAAGACACTGTGATTTTTCTTCATATTTGTTCTAGCCTTACCAAGTTTCCATTTCATCAGGTGACCCTTGCCATCTATTTAGCTAGCAAGTTTTGTCTAAATCACAATGGCCACATTCCCTGCTGTCCCTGCTACCCCATCTCCCTGTGGTGGTATTCGTGGACAGGTCAGATATGGAAGTGATGATGACATCTGTTCTAGCCCTCTCTCACTCATTCTTAGGGCAAGAATGTGTGTGTGTGTGTATCTAAAGAAATAATGAAAAACAGCCAGTGAAAATTTTGCAAAGTACTGAGTATATCACTAGTGGAACTGTACCAGTACTTTTTGTGTTTGATGAGATGGTGATTTTCCTGCTTCTCTTTCATACTGAGCTTGATGGACAAGCACTTCTTTAACGTACAAATAATCTTTATGACCCTTGTAAGCAGGTCTGATGATACTCAGCTGAGTAATGTACCAGAACTGAAATTCCCATCTACTTGATGTTTTGCACAGAGGTTTTGATGAAGTCACTGTCACCTGCTATTAACTTAATATCAATTCTTAATAGGGTCCCTCTCTCACCATCTCCACACTGTTGGGGTCCAAATTAATTACTAAGTAAAAATTCTGCCACATAAATCCGCACTTTCTGGGGAGGAGGGGGGAAAGTTTTTAATCTCATTGGATAGCTCAGAGTACGGCCTGTGGAAGAAGATTCACCTTCAAGACATATCTAAGAAGTCAATGAGAAAACCAAAGTTCCCTGAAAAGTGAGGCTCACTTCTTCACGCTCAAACCCTGTATCTTCTTTTTCTCAGCATCTTTATATTTATTCTCAAAAATCACTAAACTCTTCACCTAGTGCTCTATGGTACTAAGGTATGCCTAGGGATAACAAAATGCTCCTTAAAAATAACATGTTCATTAGAGGACATCTGGCTGACTCAGTCAGTTAAGCATCTGACTCTTGATTTTGGCTCAGATCATGATCTCAGGTCATGATCTCAGGGTCCTGAAATTGAGCCCCGCATTGGGTTCCACACTCAGCATGGAGTCTGCTTGAGATTCTCTCTCTCCCATTCCCTCTGCCCCTCCCCCTGCTCGTGCTCTCTAAATAAATAAACAAAATCTTAAAAAAAAACTATTCATTAGGTATCAAACATACCAAAAAATATCAAATAGGGTATGTGATGAAAAAAGCTAAGTCTCTTAAAATTCTGATATTCTGTAAAAAGTTGTGAACTAATAAAAACATAAGAATTTTAACAATCTGCTCAATAGTCATTTGGTATTACTTAAAATTTAACCACCAGAAATAAGTTTGGGAGCACAGTGGCTCAGTCGGTTAAGCTTCTGCCTTCAACTCAGGTCATGATCCCAGAGTCCTGGGATCGAGTCCAGCATCGGGCTCCCTGCTCAGCTCCCTCCCCTTTCTCTCTCTGTCAAATAAATAAATAAAATCTTAAAAAAAAGAGAAATAAGTTTGTTACTAAATGATAATAACCCTCAAGAGTCAGGGGAAGGGAGGAAGAGAATAAGAGTGATAAAAGGAGCTTAATCTCTATTAGGCACACATAACTTCTGTGAATTTGATTAGAATATCTCTGGTAGAGAAGACACAGTGCTCAGGGTGTTCAAGAGAATGCAGGCCAGTGGGATACCCTATAATAGTTGAGAAGATGGTAGAGGGTCTTTCCAAATGTTTGGTAAACTACTGAGAATAACTTTGCCTAAGTCACAATTCTTACATTGCAGACATCCAAGGACAAGAAAAAGAAACATGGATAGAGAGTAATGTTAGGGCCTATAAATTAAAAAATTTTACAAAAAGTGAAATAATAAAAAGCTCAGAGATACCCAAAAACCCCATTAACATGTAGAACCTTGACTTCAACTGCTTATCAGATGCTAACAAAACAAACAAATTTCTCATTTCACCCTTTCTCCTAAAATCAAAAACTGCCCTTCTGAAGCTTCTTTCAGATCCCAGTGGATTCCTTTTGCTGTCTCTACCTTCCATTTTCTTGGTTCTAACTGCCTACACTTGTAGCTCTTCTTTAGCTGGATTTCTACCCTTAGCTCCTAAAGCCTATTTGCCAGCTCAGGGAAAATACAGAAAGTGCCTAGAAGTTTGTGTGGCCAGGCCCGTAGTCAACAGCTGACCACTAAGGCCACAGCAGTATGACAGCTTTGCTCTCTTGCCTCAAGGGGTAGGAACCCTGAAGCATGACTCACATTGCAGAGTCTTCCTGGGTCAGATCGAGGTTACCCTCCTCAGGCACCTGCCTGAAATCTCAGTCTCACTTGGCTTCTTCCCTTTTCCTGAATTGCTTTACCCCCTTCCTTACTAGATTCTTTACAAATCACTTGCACTTGTTCGTCATCTTAGGACTGCCTTCTGGGGAACCCAACTAAGATACGCTGTTGCTGGATATATCCATCTGAAGATCTGGATAAAAATTCCAACTTATTGTGACCAAAGCCAATGTATCACCATGCCCCACCTATCCCTTCCTCCTACCATTTCTGTTAGGAGTGCCAACATCCTTAGGGTTACCCAGGCACAAAGCTTTGGAGCCATCTTTAATTACTTCTTTTTTGCTTAATGCTTATTACTAACATTTTATTGTCTACAAAACATTTTCATTTATTTAATATCACCTGGTTCTCAAAATACACTTTAGAAATCTATAGGCCAGATTTGATCATTTCAGTCTTAGAGGGAGGCAACAATGGATAAAGGAAATTAAACAGCTAGTAAATTGAGTAATTAGAACCAGGACCTGTGCCTTTGACTTTGATTGACTACTTTTCTACAAACCCAGATGTTCTTCCTTCAGGGTATCTCTCAGATGCTTCCTTTTTTTCCTGTTTCTTCCATACAACCTTGGTTTAGACCCTTGATATCTTTCTCAGGTTATAGCAATTGTCTACTAAATGGTTACTCTGCCTCCATTTCTCCTTATTGCATGTCTGCATGCCCCTGCCAGATTACAAACCCTACATCACCTCTCATTCTCTTCCCTGTGGTCTGGATCCTGCAGACATTTCTAATTTTTGCTTGTTTGTTTGTTTTGTTTGTTTGTTTTTTTAAAGTAGGCTCCATGCCCAGCACGGAGTCCAATGCAGGGCTTGAGCCCACGACCCTGAGATCAAGACCTGAACTGAGATCAAGAGTCGGACGCTCAACCAACTGAACTACCCAGGCACCCCCAGACATTTCTAGATTTAACTCTTATTCTTCCCTTCAATCTAATTCTAGGTTTTGTTACTGAATCACAGCATAACTATGCTTAATAGTACAGGAATGGGTACTTCGCAGTGGGGTGCCACTGTAACAAACACCTAAAATGTATGCCACTGACGTAGGAACCAAACAATGAGAGGCCATAAAACTGATGTAAGAGGCTGGAAAGATTGCTGTGCATGCACACTCTGAAAGAAGTACTAAAGTTCTTAGTAGAACAGTTGCCTGCTGTATACCTGGGAAGGCAGATCGCATGCCTAATGAGCCTCCTGCACTAGAGGAAGAGGCTGGAAAACTTAATAGTGTGTACTGGAGAGGTAATTTGTTTCTAGTCTAATGCGGTGGTCACACAAGTGATGAAGCCCCCTCTATTTCTGCACAGGAAATCCACCCCACGCAATCCTGCAGCTCTCTCCCCCTCCAAAGGGACTTTGGAAGCCTTATGTAGAAGATAGCAAAATCTTGAGATGGAAAGAGCCTCAACCCCAACAAGTGATAGAAGATTTGTCTCCAAGAAAAACTGCCAGGACCTGAATTGGACTCAAATGAAAGGTAAATAACCTGTAACTGTGTTAAACCCTGAGACACTGTGGTTTGTCTTGATACCAAAGCATGTCCTAGGGCATCCTGTTTGAGAGCCTACGACACCTACATCTTCCATTCCAGCACCAAGCAGAGTGCTATACATAGAGCTAAATGTTCAATGCTTCTTAAATTAAATAGAAACAAAAGCTCCTATCATAAACTGATTTTAATGAATAAAAAGTATACAGCCACTAATGGGTACTAGTGCACAATAACTACATAATACAAGAAATAAACATCAAGGAAGAAAATGGTGATTATGTCTAATATCTCAAAATAATTATTCTTAACAGCTATGAGTCAAATTATTCAATTATAACAAAGTGAACAGAAAACAACAATTAGTTGAGACATTTTCAGAAAATACTCATCATAATCCCCCAAATTGTTTTTATTTATGTAAATCATTAAGTAAATGGGTGAAATATATAAGCCGCACTCTTTATAACATATTTATTATTTTCTTAGTTAATGCAATAAAAATATCCTAGTGGTGATTTATTCCCTTAAAGGGGTAGAAAATATTAGTAAACAATCTCAGCAAATAGTTCAGAGCAAGGGAAGTCAGGCTTGCTGGAGTGTGTGACATCCACAGCATTCAAGACTGTGTTCACAAAACCGCTTCTGCAATGACTCCGGTTTGCAGTGTCTGCTTCTGGTGGCCCTATCCTGCTGCATCAGTCAAGGTGAGTTCCCTAAACATGACGAAACCTGACACAGTGACATGTTACAAGCCAGCAGACACCACGGTTCACAAACTACTAGAGTGACTTTCAGAGACACAGCCTTCCCCACCCTACTGGCCTCCAAAGCTGCCAGTTTGGACTCAGCAGAATGTATCAGCCTCCTCCAAGTCTCATGGCTGAGAAGTCAAGGACCTGTTATAGTAAACCAAACCTAACTCATTCCAGGTCACTATCATTTAACCTTCTAATCACACCCTCTAGATGCCTTCTTCTCATTCTACCCATACCCCAATGTCTGGTTCATTAATACTTATATAATGAGATCATGGCTTTTTGTCATTAGGGTTCTTTTCAGCTTCTCTCCAAGTTTTGCTGCTCCACCTCTTACACTTCTTGCTAGAGTCCACTCTCACCTTGCTTCCACTCATCCCAGCTCTCCAGTGTACCTTTCCTCTGGTCAGTACTGCAGCTCCCCCTGCACTGAGTTGTCTGATATCAGCCTGGGCTCCAGAATGCTGGCTCTGCCTCTGTCCAGACCTCCATTTCATCCCTGAACATTAGAACTCTTCACAGACACACACCTGCACCTCACACTAGCTTCTTCTGGATGTAGTTAAAGCAGATCCTTAAAATGTGGACCAGTGAAGCTAGTCAAGAACAGTAAAACTGACAGGTGTACTCTTGGGCTGTCCTTCTCAGTGCCCCAAAGCAGGGTCACTATGGTATACAGGGTTTCTGATGCTCACCTAAGACACTCCCATATGCCCAAATGCAGGAAACCATAGCCTCAAAGTCTTTCCTATATTTTCCCCTACATGGCCTCCAACCCCAACTCCTGTCCCACAAGAGACTTGGTGGATCTCACATAAATGGCATGAAACAGGTCACAAGGCAGAAAATATCCCAAGATTGACTATTGGTAATATTAACATATACATGAATATTGGCAGGAAGAAAAAAGAATGATGGTATGCCAAGTGTAATACAAAGCATTATTTATTTCAAGAACTATACGGGATAAAGAAGTGACTGTTTTCCAGAATTTCTGGGAAAATATCTCCATGAACAGTGGGGCATCTTGTGTCTGGGCAATTTGCCTAGGGAATTAGTGTCAATAGGAAAGCATTCCTAAAGCTCCAAAATGGTCTCAGTTTGTTTAATTGTGCTTCCCATCTGTGAAAAGTGTGAAAGCACTTACCTCTTTTATATTTATAAATCACATCTATATACCACTATATGAATGCATTACATACATTATAAAACATATTCAATAAAAAATTTAAAAGATAAGATGGAAGAGAGAAAAAAAGAAGGAAAAAATAAATAAACTCTCTTTTTTTCCCCACTGGGAGTGAACTGTCAGTGAACTGTCTTATATACTCCCTGACGAACATGAATATCATTTTGGTGATGGCTATTCTAACAAAAGTATTGTAAGCCATTGATGTGGCATTAAAAGAGTCAGTGATATGAGCAACATCATTCAGTAAGGAATAGACACACAGGTACACTTTAAAATCCTATTTCTAAATTTCTGCTCTGTAACTCAGAATAGAAGTTTTTTCTGCAGCTGGAACATGCCCATTTGTTTCCCTTCTATTGACAGAAATTATACTATATGTGTTATGGATGACATGGGTAAATCTCTCACCATCTCATCATAAAGAAACCTATGGGATATTCAACACTTCCCAGTCATCTTTGCCACCTGGTTCTCTTGCCCAGATTTCCAATTTGGATTGTTTCCTTGGGGATTCATGCCTCCCATTCTTTGCAAGACTTCTTTCCATGCATCCGTCTACCTGATCCTTCTATGGGAAGATGTGAAGGTGCTGGTGGGGAAAGAGAATCCAGATGCCTTGGCATTTTTGTTTCCATATAATAGGCACCTACTGAAACCAGCTAAAGGGCATCATGAGCTGTCCTTGACTCTCCAGAGCACAAATAGCATTTATCTCTGGGCAGCGGGCAGCTCCAACGTGGGTTTTTGTCAACCTGTCAATTTTTTTTTCTTAAACAGAAAGCAGAGTTCAGTAAATAAAGATAAATGATTGTGCTCCTTCTCTGCAGACCCTGGAGCTAAACTGAACAGGCCTCTTATGGTTTGGCCCTGCTTCATTGACTGTTCAGACAGCCCAGTAATACGACAGATGTACCCAGCCGTTCCCTCTTCCCCGCTGTCCATTAGATTATGTTCATTTTGTCTGAGATGCCATTAGAAGTCTCAAGGTCAAAGAAGTCACAGGGAAGAAAAGAGGATGACTAATTTTTTCCTGCAGTCCTTCATTGCCCAAAGAGCCTCCAGACAAAGAGCAAGTGGGCTCTTGCTTTGTGAGGGGCACAAATGGGGGGAGGGGGGCTCCACACAATTTACTTGAAATAAAATGCAGGTGTGCAATTAACCCAGACACTTCTGGCAACCAGCACAGCCCGGCACTGAAAGTTTCATTTGAATCAGGGGAGAATACCATTTGGGATATTTTCCTAAATGACAAATGAATGATTTGCCTGCAACAACACGTTGAGGAAGAGCCTGGGGAGCAGAGGGGGCTTACTTTCTCTCTTTCTTTTTCTTTCTTTCTTTCTTTTTTGAAGAAATAAAGGTAATTTTTGGGGGGGTGGGGTCCCAAACAGTGTTTCCCTTGGGATTTCTTAAAGATATCATGCAAATAGGGAATTTGTCCATGCTTAGCAACTGTGATTATGCACGTAATGGTCCTTGAATTTAGATAGTGTCTTACTCCTGAGCTCAAAACACTTAATGCACATGGCCACATCATTAACACTTAGAATCATGTAACGTGAAACCTGGAAGAGACTGAGGATCACCTGCTTCAATTCCTCCACAGACAGAAAAATAGGCAGTGCCATTGTATGGGGGCCTTTACTTGCTTCATGCATATAAAGGAGATTATCTTTCTAAACAATGGCAGGGGCTACATTTTCTTCATCTTTAAAAGTCCCCACAGCATCTAGCATAAGCCTGAATACAAGAGAAACAGAGACAAGTCATAGCATTGACTGGTAGTCAGAATTATAGAGCCAACAGTTGAAAACTAAAAGACCACCTAATCTCTCCAGAACTCCAGGAGTTCTGCCCAAATGTCCAGAAAGGGGGTGTACAAGGGGAAATTACATAGAGGACTCCAGGGTCCATTACTACTGTTTCAACCAGATCCACTCTCACTTAATTTTTAAGTAGTTTGCAAGATTATACGATATGAGATTATTGTTTGAAGAAAAGTTCTCCACTTGTTTAAAAAAAAAAAAAGAAATCCTCATATAGCATCTCAGATTATCAACTAACTTTCCCTTGAGCAAGTATGGGAAAAACAACAGAATTTAACTCCTGTTCCCTAACACCTTGCTGAGTTAGCGCTGCATGAAGCAAAGGCAAAATGTAACAAAATGTACAGAGTCATCATGTGCATGTTTCTGATGCTCTTGTTCCTTTCCAGTTGCATTCAGCAAGTATTTGTTGAGCATCTTGTGATTATCACTGCACCAGAATGAAGGCTGTGTGGAATACCAGAAAATAAACTCCTTACGAGCTTTGAATGTATCTGAGCAGAGAAAATTCGTAACATATATAAATGAAACAATTAAGAATATAAGCACCAATGTGCATAGTTCAAAACATAAGGGAATAAACAAAAGATAAATGAGGTCAAAAGAGGGGAAATGAAGTCTGTTATACTTAGGATCTTAGATACCATTTCTTTATCAGATGGGTAAGCATGGTATGAAAGAACGGGATAATGCTCAAGATTACCCAACCTAAAAGAAACACAACCTATGGCTATTCTACACATCTCCTCGCCTCCAGTGTAGTGTCCTTTTGTAGACTGCTATCTTCTTTAGATTATGAAGAACTAGACTAAAAAGAAAGCAGGGTTTAAACCAGGAAAGGAGAGAGGAGAGTTCTTTCAGTGAAGGAAGAACACGGAGGCAGCACTCAATAGGCCACAACCAACTCTCCCAGTAAAGGAAGTTAGATGATCATGGAAAACAACTGCATTTGGCAAGTCATCAAGTCAGATCCCTCTGTAGGGCACTGTGCAAAATTCTGCAGGGGTACCAAAAAAAAAAAAAAAAAGGTAATGTAGTTTCTGCCCTCAAGTAACCCTCTCCTTGAGGGTAGCAAGGGGATGAGAAATATTGTGGGGTGGGTGGTGAGAAATATTCACAGATGTATATAATTCAAAATAAGGTGAGTGCCATAGTAGAGGGGCAATCACAGTGCTTGGCAGACTGAGAGTATCTACAAACTAATGACTGTCAAATCTCGTCCAGATTTAGCTCCTGCATTCCAGATTCATACATCCAATGGCCTGTTCCCATCTCCACCTGGATGTCTTACACTCTCCCCAACTTTTAAAGTCCCAAATGGAACTCATCACTGCCTCCTCCTTCCTACATCTTCCACTTCCAAGTTCCTTGTCTCAGCCACATACCTCAGGTGCCCATCTTAATCAGGGGAAACATGACCTCACCCCACCCCATCTCTACAGTTACTCAAGCCGGAAACCTGGGAGTCAGCCTTGACTCTTCCCTCTCCTTCACTTTCTTTATTTTTTAAGGTTTTATTTATTTATTTATTTATTTATTTATTTATTTATTTATTTATTTTAGAGAGAGAATGTGTGTATATGAGTGGGGGCTGGGGCTGGAGGAGGAGAGGGGGAGGGAGAGGGAAGAGGGGAAAGAATCTCAAGCAGACTCCATGCGCTCAACCCCAATGCGGGGCTGAATCCCACAACCCTGGGCTCATGACCTAAGCCAAAACCAAGAGTTGGAGGCTCAACAGACTGAGCCACCCAGGCACCCCTCTCCTTCACTTCTTATATCCAATCAACTCCTGGGGTTTCGTCTCTGAAATAGCTCTAAATTTGTCTATTTTACTCAAGACTCACTGCCAATATCCTAGTCTAAGATGTCATCATCTCTTGAACCTGAACTATGATCTCCCTGTTTCCTAGCTTTTCCCCTCCAATCCAAAATGCACCTTAGAACCCAATCGATCACCTTAAATTCACATCTGATTGTATCCTCCCTCTTACCACTGCTCTTAGGAATTGAGTACAAAACTGCTTAACATGTTACAAAGTTTTTCCCTATTCCCCCCTCCTCACCTCCCCAACCTCATTTCCCATGAACTTCCTTCCCTCTTAAACTCTCCCGTCTTAATTTCCCATTAATAATAGGCTCTGCTGGATTCCTTGATTTCGTCCTTATTGTCATATTTTATTCCCTATGCCCATGCTGTTTCCCTATTTGAATCCCTGTTGTACCCTCCCACACAGTCAAACAGCCACATGCACACTTCACACAATTAGCTCCAATTCATCTTCAGAGTTCAGCACCAATCTCACTTACTCCAAAATTCCCCTGACCCTAGACTAAGTTCAGACCCTGTCTCCATGGCATCTTATTTGCTCAGACTCTGTTTCTATAGCATCTTATTGCTCTATCATAACATACACACTATGTAGTAATTTTTTCCATGTCCATCTTCCTCGTAGGACTTTGAAGTCTAACTTGTGCCCTGCTCCATCCCTAGTGCTTAGAAAAACAAATGCACATAGTACTTAATAAATATTGAATGAATGAATGATTACTCGGGGATATACAGAGCATTTAATCTCAGGTAAGCAAGTCTCCAAAGGTTTAAAGAAGGACACTCTTTAAGTGAAAATTAGGTATATCAGAAACAATTTAAAAGGGTCTTATCCCAGCGGGCTGGTGCCATGCCTGGATCAGACCACAGCTGAGATCGTCATTTTACTGAGCATTAAATTCATTCACAAATGTTAATGGGTCTGAAAAAAAAATAATTACAATGGTAACAAATTAGGGGTCTGTTACACTAACTAACTTTTCTCTATTAACACAGAATTTACTTTGAAGAGCAGAAAGAGCCAAGTGAGCAGATTTCATAATTGCAGAACTTTATTTTCACTTTGCTCTAACTTTCCCAGTGAAACAGAACATAAAGAAAGCCTTTTGCAAATGGATAATTACACACTACATCTCAGGATTATGAGATACTGTGTAACCTTTTCTCCTCCTTTTCTAATGTGACTGAGCACCATCACAGAGCTATTCTTGCACTTATGAGGGGAAAAAAAAAGCACTTCAAGTCACTCTTCATATCTAATAGCATGATTTCATGTTTATTAACATATACCCATAAAATGTATAATTTTTCAGCACCTGAAGGGACCATACGGATCAGCTAACCCAAACTTCTATTTTAAAAAGCTGAAACTAAGGTCAAGAAAAGTTAAATGATTCCTTATAACACAAAAATTCTGGAATAAGGGAAACTTCTATCAAATGAACAGTAATGGCTGCCTTTTTGGAGAAGCGAAGTGCAGGGTCATCCTTAGGTGTGGGAAGAGAAGATGGAGTGAAAACAGGTGTCGAATTAAAGGTAAATCAAAATTTGATTCACAGGTCTGTTTGCTTATCTCAGATGGTTTAAGATAAACTATTTATTTGACATTTATTCCCTGCACCTACAGGAAGGTAAGATATCATAATGTTAGGAGCACAAAATATGGAATCACACAGACTTACCTCCAAACCAAACGAATCCCAACCTACCACTACAGCCTTTCTTTGATGCACGTTCCAGTTGCTCATCACACAAAGTTTCACCTATACATTATATGTGACTAACTTTGGCAACTCTCTCCATTGTCATAATCAAAGTGGCCATAATTAATCAGATGTGTGGGCAAACTCCCAGAAAGCTCTGTAATAATGATCTTTCAGATGGTTTCTCCTCGTCTTACCCAAGTGTTAGGACAAATTTGATTAACTTCAAATTTTTAGATTTAAAACCCTGTCTCTCCGATGGACTCTGGAAAACAAACTGAGGGTTCTAGAGGGGAGGGGGGTGGGAGGATGGGTTAGCCTGGTGGTGGGTATTGAGGAGGGCACATTCTGCATGGAGCACTGGGTGTTATGCACAAACAATGAATCATGGAACACTACATCTAAAACTAATGATGTAATGTATGGGGATTAACATAAGAATAAAAAAAAAAGACAAATGGTATTGCAAATAACACTGTAGAATTCCCCATCTGGATAAATCATTGTCATCACCATGATGCTTGCATGGGACTGGATTCCAAAAGTGGAATTGCTGAGTCAGAGAAAACGTACATTTAAAAATGTTGACAGTGAATTTCAAAGTCTTTCTGCCACAATTGTTTATATATGTTCATATATCTATAAATTTAACAAGACGATAATATTAATTTCTCTTTTATATTGTTTTCTTTTGTGAATTGTTTACTCATGTCCCATGTCCATGTTTCCATTGGGATTTTGCATTTCTTTTTGTTTGTGAAATTTTAATGGGTTTATACGTGAATGGATATTATGAGTATTTTTCTGAATTAAAAAATAAACATGGATTTTTGGTTTTAAAAATAAAAAAAAAATAAAACCCTGTCTCTCAGGCCTTCAATTTTATTGGGGTGATACCTATCTGAATGCCTATTGTGGGTAACCTTACAGTTCAATCAGTCATTTGGAGTAACACAGACCAAAGAGGAGGTTGAGTGTATCTTATCTTTTCAACACCTTGTATTTGACTTTGTCCATTTGAGAAGCTTTCCACAGTCAAGCAAATTAGTTCATTTTTCTTACTAAACACAAAAACTTAAATCCCTTATAAAGAATCAAGGTGTCAGAAGATCCATCAGTAGAATTCAAGGAATAAAAGATTCATAAGATCTCTTCTTCACTAATAAAGTAATATTTTTATCTTCACAAATAAGAATTCAACTTTGGAAACCTTTGATAAATCTACCGAAACAACTCTCATTAAAGTCAATGATGACCTTTAGTTGCTAAATATAATGATTAAACTTAAGTTTTCATGTGGCCTCTCCCAGTGGCAGTATTTGTCATGACTAATTACTCCTTCTTCCTTGAAGTCCTTCCTTCTTCTGACCTTTGGGTCACTGTTCTCATTTAATCTCCTAGCAGAATGGCTCCTGCTTCTCAGATTCCTTTTCTATTTTCTCCTCATTTTACCAAACTCTAAATACTGGGCTGCACCAGGGTAAGCTTTAGATATTTCCTTTATATACACATATATATCCAAACTTGTGGCTTTAAATGTTATCTAAGTGCTATTAGCTCTCAACACAGACCTCTCCACTAAAATGCATTATTTTGTAACTACTGCCTTTCAACATCACCAACTGGATGTCTGACAGGCATGAGACTTTAACCTGTATAAATTAATACTCTTGATTTTACCCCAAACCTCCTGCTACCTTCTCCATCACTATAAATAGTAGTTCTCTTTTCCCACATGTTCAGATTTAACATCTTGATTTCTCTATTTAACTCATGACTTATTTCCAACCCCAAAACAAATCCCATTGGCTCTACTTTCAAAGTCAAAACAGAATGTAACCATCTTTCTACCTCCAACAACACTTTAGAACAAGCTACCATCATTTCTTAGCAAGAACGGTGCAACAGCTTCTTAACTGGTCTCCCTATTTTTACATACAGAAATTTGAATAATTATTTAAAAACTTATGTCTGATCACATTTTTCTACTCAAATTCTTCCACTTCCCACCTCCCTGGAGTAGGAGATAAGTCTTCCCAGGGCCTACTGGATTCTACATAACCGAGATTTCACTTCACTGGACACATCCCCTGACTTCTCCTTATTCTGTGTTCCAGCCATACTGTGTTTTTCTGCTCTTTTCCAAATGATGTAAGTCATTTCTGTCTCGAAACCTTTTTCTCTTGCTATTTCCCTGGCTAAGAAGACTCTTCTCCCAGATATATAAATGATTTGCCCCTTTTTTCTTTCCTTTCTCCACTAATCTCCCAAAAATATTATCTCCCTACTCTGGCTACTTCCTATGCTCATTTTTCTGCTACATTTATCTCCACTGCACTTGTCATCATCTTATTTGCTATTTACTTATTTATTATCTGTCTTTCCCCACCAACTCCACCAGAAGGGCAAGTTCTATATAAGCAGGAAATTTTTTTTTGTTCACTGCTAATCCTCAATACCTAAAATAGTGCCTGGCACATAGTAGGTGTGCAATAAAAACTGCCGTATTTGAATGAATGAATGGTAATTGTATTAAATAAGTCTTAATTTGAGCCTAAAAAGAACATGGTCTTTTTATTGTAAATGCTGTGAAGAGCCACAAAAATTGGGGCTCAAATTATCAGTCAAGATACCAGTGGTACAAAAACAAAAAAGATATCAGAGGTGCCTTAGTGGCTTAGTTAAGCACCTGACTCTTGATCTCAGCTCAAGCCTCCATGCCCAGCATGGCTTTAAAAAAAAAAAAAAAGGATAGCAGTGGTATAATTTGAGTTGAGGAACATTGGACAAGTTCTCCAGCCCAAAAAGAACCCTTAAGTTGAATGGCATTGAGGCTTAAATTTCATATCTAAATATTAAAAACCCAGTCAAAAACCTGTCTCACTCATAAAGCCACTTATAAAAAAATTAAAAAGCCATCTAGTTATGGTCACTGAAAGAAATCTTTAACATTTCCAGTAAACATGACTCTAGCAAAAAAAAAAAAAAAGGAAGGAAGGAAGAAAAAAAGAAAGAAAGAAAGAAAAGAAGGAAAATTCCTGTTTTTCTTACACTGATGTGTAAAGAGAAGTCATGATCTTTGTGAATATAATTACGTGAGACAACTGTTGATTCTTCACCATCATTCCAAGGTAAAAGTGATGATCCTGGTTAATTCTGCATGTTGTTTTTATCTTTTAAATACTTGTTTTTTTTTTTTTTTTCTAAGTTTAGTGAGCCAGTTCTGAAGTCTGGCTCTCTTTGCAAAAATACTTCCTTTTCTCTTATGCATCCTATGACCATGCATAGGTGATTGATGGAATCATCATCAATTACTCCTCTGAATCCCTCAGCACTATGGCCAGTACTATACAATTAGCAGTGCTAATACTAATAACCAATGATATTCTCACTGATAGTATTTATTATAATTTCACGTATTTTCATCATAGTGATTAGCACATTGCCCTTCTCATACTAGCTACACAATAAATATTTGTTAATTTATGTACACTATGGTATTCATTTAAAAGACCTGGATTTGAAAGTTAAAGGAACTCTGTTCATACCCAGCGTGTGCTGCTTATTAGCTGGAAAACCTTAGGCAGCTTAATCTCTCTACACTGAGAATTTCTCATTATCATTGAGATAATGATGTCTATCTCCATTCACAAGACTGCAGTGTGAAATACAAGAGGTCATTCATGTGAAGCTCATAGCACTGCGCCTTGTACATTACAGACATCTCTGCAGTTGGTTGAATTTGAGTTAATCTCTCCTGTGATTACAGCCTCTCGAGCCTAAGTTCTCAACTCTGGCCATGTTGTAGAATCTCTGAATAACAAAGCACTGATCCTCTGGCCTCACCCCAGATTAATTAGATTCTCAGGAAAGAATATGGTCATAGGTAACTTTTCAAATGTGTTCAGGTGATTCTAACGTACAAATAAGGGTGAGAACCACATGCTGAAATCAATCTCCCTAAGTTCATATCCCAGCTCCACCACTTACTTGAGATGTAACTTTGGTAAAGTAAATTAATACCGGTAGGCTTTATCCTCCCAATCTGTAAAATGGGATTAATAATGGTACCTTCTTCCCAGAGTTGGTATGCAGATTCAAAGAGATAATTCATAGAAAGTGCTTAAAATACTATCTAGTACATATTTTTCAGCTCAATAAATGAAAATCAACATTATTAATAAAAATCATCTCTATTTTGGGCGCCTGGGTGGCTCAGTCGTTAAGCGTCTGCCTTCGGCTCAGGTCATGATCCCAGGGTCCTGGGATCGAGTCCCACATCGGGCTCCCTGCTCCGCGGGAAGCCTGCTTCTCCCTCTCCCACTCCCCCTGCTTGTGTTCCTGCTCTCACTATGTCTCTCTCTGTCAAATAAATAAATAAAATCTTTAAAAAA